>NW_016157947.1:109048-134367 GCF_001687245.7 Rhagoletis zephyria
ATACATTTAGGAGGCATTTCCGCCCCAACCATGTACATTAGATTGCATCTCTCCCCATACAAAAAAAAATCGGTACTGTTTTTCCACCCGAATTATAAAATCTATTATATTTTAAGACTCACCGAAATATTTCGGAAAAATATTAAGATTTACGTGAGCTGGACCGATTAGAAAATACCTCCAAAAATTGACTTTTCTGTGAATAAAAACAGTTTTTTTAAGTATTTTGACAAAAATCACCTTAGATGACAAAACAGTTTAAGCTTAAAAAATTTGCATTAAAATATTGAAAAAAAATTTCAACGAAATCACAGTATTGAGATTTTTGATGCGGTTTTTGAACTTTCTTCAAAGACTGATTTAAAAAAACTCGAATAACTCAGCCGAAACTTTATCGACTCAGACTTATGAGGTATGATTGGAAAGGAATTTTCTCACTCTTTTTATATCTTTGCAAATAAGCTCATTCAAAGCATGGAAAAGAAATGTAAGCCAAACGAGCCTCATTCCATGTTGAATTAAGATGTGTTGATATTTGATAAAGAAAAAATTGGGACGTGAATAAGTTTTTTTTTTCAAAGAAATAAAAAGGCGGTATAGTTTCGGCCCAGGTATTTAAGTTTTTCTTAAACAAATCGTTGAAAAATGTTAAAAACAGCATCAAAATCTCATTATTATGATTCCGTTGAAAAAATTTTTGAATATTTTCATGTAGATTTTTAAAGATTAAACTGTTTTGTCATTTGAGGGGATTTGTCCAAAAAATCCTTTAAGGAACTATTTTTATTCATAAAAAACTCCATTTTTGGAGGTATTTTCCAATCGGGCCAGCTCACGTAAATCTTAGTATTTTTCCGAAATAAAGTCTTAAAATATAAGAAGTTTTGTAATCCCGGCGGAAAACCGCAACTTTTTTTGGTGATGCAGTCTAATGTGGATGTATGGCCTTTGTGTTTGTTTGTGGTGTAATTTTCAGCATAAAAAGACCTTCCTAATGATATATACTTCTTTATACATTAGAAGGATAGTATAGCTACAGTGACCGCTTGCCCGATTTCAATGAAATTTTGTGGATGTGTATTGTTGGTTCCAACCAGTGGCGGATCCACGTAGGGGGTTTTGGGTGGGTTGACTTTAGTGTAAATGTTGTTGTTGTTGTTGTTGTAGCGGCTACAACAACCCCGCCCAGATCGGTTGGTATCTCAGTCGTTGTCGTCGAGTTCCACTAACGGCAGCCTCTATGGGGTCGGTCCACAGGGACAGCGCCTTTAAGGTTGTGGGGTTTTCCGGGCATGCGAAGAGGTGTTTCGAGTCGTGAGGGGTCTCTCCGCATGCCGGACATTCATTCGGAACATCCGCATTTAGCCTACTCATGTAAGAGTTCAGCCTGCTGCAGTAGCCAGAGCGAAGTTGGGCTATTGTTGTTCTTGTCTCCCGAGGCAGATGGAGCTCCGTCGCGTCAATGTCTGGTGTTTGTGTGCCTAGAACGGCATTCACAGGTCTAGAATTCCCAGATGTAGCCTGACCTGGACTTCCTTCGTCCAGTTGGTGAACAAGGTCTCAGAGGATTTCGTTAGGGAGAGGGCTAGACACTTTGCTGGGAAGAAGCGAGAAAGATCGGAGAGATACCCCTTTACTTTCGAACACAGGTCATCAATTCCATTCCCAGTCGCCATGATCGAGCAATCGTCGGCGTAGGAGACAATAGAGACTCCCTGTGTTGGTTGAGGGAGCTTTGAAATATAAAAGTTAAACAGTAGCGGGGATAGGACACCACCCTGTGGAACCCCCTGTTTGATTTTTCTAAGTTTGCTCGATTTGTCTAAACATTACCGACGAGTGTCGACCACTCAGATAGTTTGCCGACCACCGTTTGAGCCTCTGTGGGAGAGAGGAAGCCTCNAACGCTACTAGAATCGTTCTCTCACAGGGACGGTTACGGTTAAGGCCACGAGTTATCTGAGTGTTTATGGCGTTAAGTGCTGTTGTTGTACTGTGCACTTTACGGAAACCATGCTGATGCTTCGCTGGGGTCAGGTGGTTCGTGAAATACGGGAGCAGCAGGGCCTCTAGTATCTTCGCTACCGGGGAAAGGAGCGTTATCGGCCGATACGAATCTCCATTGTTGGCAGGTTTCCCCGGTTTGAGCAGTGGGACCACTCTCGCCACCTTCCAGATGTGATGAGAGTGGCCATAGACAAATTGAGGACTTCCGTTAGGTACGCTACTCCCACAGGACCCAGCATCAGCATGCATATTCCGTCGGGACCCATGGCTTTGGAGTCTTTCGCCTTCCCGATGGCCACCTGAACTTCACCGCAAGTGAAAGCAAGGGAGGCACAATTTGTTGGCAGTTTGTGCAGCCTTCTGGTCACTCGACGCTTGGTTTTGTCAACCGGAGGATGTAGTATGAACTGCCGGCAAAAGTAGCGCGCGCATCGCTCCGGGTCCGACGAGGCATGGTCGCCGATAGAAATTTCGACTCTGTCGTCGTGCTTCGTCGGATTGGACAGTGACCTCACGGTTGAACAAAGCTTACTCACACCAGAGGTGAAGTTGCAGGTCTTCAGATGTTCTTCCCACTTCTTCCGCTTATGTACGTTCACTAGTTGCCGATTCTCCGCGTTGAGATCCCTGATACGGGGATCACCGGGATCGGCTTGACGAAGGCTGTCACGCTCATCGGCTAGGACAGCCGCTTCTTCAGGGAAATTTGGACGTGGGTCAGTGATGAGTCCTGCCGGTACGAAGCGGGCTGCAACAGCAGTGACAGCCTTGCGGAACTTACGTTCACCAAGGTGGACGTCGGTTGGTGTGGGGAGAGCAGCGAAGGTGTTTTCAGTAAATTCCGCGAAGCCTTTCCAATCAGCTTTGGAGAAGTTGATATATGTTCGGTGCTCCGCGGAAGCAAAGTCGGTTGGTTTATCGATCGAGATGACTATGGGCAGATGGTCTGATGCCAAAGTCAACATAGGTCGCCATGATATGCTGTTTATCAGACCAGCGCTGACTATTGTTATGTCTGGCGAGCTGCAGCAGCTGCCCATAATCCTAGTGGGTGCGTCGTCGTTCATTGTGCAGAATGTCGAATCGTCTATCTGCTCAGCCAAATCGGTTCCCCTACGATAGTTTGACAGGCTTGAGTGCCAAAGATTGTGGTGCGCATTAAAGTCACCTACTACCATTCGGTTTTCACCTCTGAGGAGCGCACCTATATCACGGTGATATCCTGCCGGGCAGCAGGTGACAGGGGGTATGTAAACGTTGATGGTATCCCTGCGGTTGATGTCTGCTTCGATAACACGATACTGTACGGTGTGGTGCGTGATGAACGCTAAGCCACCACCATTGTCTCCCTCGCGATCTCAACGGTGCACGTTGTACCCGGCACAATTCAACAATGTTGAGTTGCTTTGCAGTTTCGTCTCTTGGACCGCAGCTATCAGTATACCATGCCTTCCCATAAAGACGGTTATCACCTCGATCTTGCTCTAAAATCCCGTTGCAGTTAAATTGAAGGAGCTTCATGTGGTTGGGGAGACGTGTGGTAATGCGGGGTGTGAGTGATGTGTTTGTCCGTGACGCCATTCGCTGTGTGCGCTGCTGAGGTGGTTGCCGCCCTGTGGTGGGTGGCGTCGCAGTTGAAGTTTGCGAGCGTGCTGCGCAACACGGGTCCTCGAAGTTTCTCGTCCAATCTCACGTGGTGCGCAGACCTGAACATACCCTAAAGTGGCGCCAGCCAAGGCAGGTGTTGCACTTGACTGATGTCACATTACGGAATATCCTGGTCTGACATACTGTGCAGATTGTATGAGGAACCAAGAGTTGTTGGCGGCGGCGTGTGGGTGGTGGTGCGGTTGTGTGTATTTTGTGGTCTGTCGCGGTTGTGGTGTGGTCTATTGTGTTGTTATGTTGTTGTGCTGTGGTGTTTGTGTGGGACTGCTCACGTGGACTGGAGTTAGCCGTGGAGGCTGCTCTGTTTGAGCAGCAGGGGGCCACATACGACGTGGTCCACTGCCGATGTGTCCGTAGTCCTGAGCAGACTCTGAGGTGACTCCACCCCTCGCAAGCATTGCACTTGACTGAGGTGGAGTTGTGGTGTAGTCGTTTTTGGCATACACAGCAGGTGTAGGTTTCTGGCCCTGGGTTTGACTCGATGCCAGCCCTGAGTAGAAGAAAACGTAGTGAATTTAGCCCTATGGACGAACAACTTCTGGTACACTTCGCCGACCTAAACGGGGTTAGATCGCCGAAACAACAGCCCTTGGTCGGGTAAAACCCGAGTCATTCCGGTACGTAGAACCGGCTGTCGTGGGAATGTTTAGTGTAAATCGACATGTGTGAGTTTTGGTAATTTTCTCATGAAACTTTATAAGGATGCTAAGAAACAGATATGTTTACATAAATTCTCACTATTTTCACTTTGTTAATACTAGTATCGCGCGATTTTTTATTCCAAATTTTCGGCTGCGGCGCTGTTAAACAAAAATTAAAAAAAAACGGAAAAATGGTCATGTGCATTAAAAGTGTTTACAATTAAGTCACTTTTATCTATTTCACGCACGTTTGGATGATAAAATCGAAGCAATTTGCATCAAAATATTTGGTGGATTTCAAAACTTTAACAACAAATGACTTAAAAACTATAAGAGCGCGCGGACTGGGGTCTTCACTTTTAAAATGAAAATGCCCCCCTCTAGACCCCCCAGTTTTGTTTTTTGTCGCTTTTCACAAAAATTCTCCCTATTGGGTGTTTAGAAAATGGGTTATTTAGAAAAAGTATGCGCAATAAAGTGTTAAAACACGAAATTTTTAAATGCATTCAATTTTTCGCTTTATTTATAAAACATGTTAATAATTGGGGGACTTGTTGTATTTCTCAAGTAGGTTTTAGTCCTTTTCAGGCATAAAAAACTTCGTAAAGGTGTTGCTACTGAAACAGGCAAAAGTGCCAGTATATGTATCTAAAACATTCCCAAAAGACGTTGTATTTTCTACTTGTAATCAGGGTTCGGATTCGCCTCATTTTAGTTTGCTCTGAGCTTGCGCCACTCACGAGTAACAGGCGAGGTTGTTTGCAAACGAGTACTCGTTAAGTACGAGCGCACGAGCTGAGCAGCCAGCGAGCGAGTAAGCAAACGAGGCCAGCGCAAGAATAGAGCGGCAAGCAAACGAGGACCCAGTATGGAGTTTCAAAAAGCACCAAAACTTGGAAAAAAGCGTTTTACTACAATAAAAACACTAAATTTTTTTTAATCAAAGGATAATTTTTTTCATAACAGTTTGTATTTAACAAATTTAAAAAAATAAACAATATTTACAAGTATGAATCAATGCACAAAACTTTTTCGATTTCATAACGATTGAACAGTCTCTACACATGCTATGATTACTCATGCTTACGAAGTAATACCGAAGTACTGCACATTAAAACTGATATATATGCCTATTACGGTATCCGACGGATGCCATCCGCACGGATCTAATAGAATTCGCACTGTCATAACAAGGGAGTGAGAAGGATTAGATTCAAGAGAATGGGGTCCCTCGGAAACAGACCTATTCCGGTCCGACAGATACCATTCGCACGAATCTAATCCTTCGCTCTCGCTTATTCCGACAGTGTGAATCTGATTAGAGCCGTGCGGATGGCATCCGTCGGATACCGTAATAGGCATAATACATATCTCTATAAAGAAAAAAAATCAGGGACGTGAACCGGATGAAAAAATTTGGTCGGTTCGGTTCAGGGGTTCGAACCGTTTTTGCACTTTTGGATTGGTTCGTCAAAGCGGTTTCTTTGCTCTTTGAACCGGGGTTTCGGTTCGGTTCAACGGTTCGAAAAACAAAAAATAAGGCGCAAGTTTAAGTGTCAAGTGTCAAGTGCAACAACGCGCAAGGTTAAGGGGTCTGTCAAATGAGATGGGTTGCCTTACATTTGATATTCTCACATGGTAAACAAACATGGTAGGTATTACCATGTTTAACAAAAAGAAAAAATAGTGGGTACATTTATCTATTGAAAACTGGTTGAAACGAACCTTGAAACCTTTATAGAAAGTGGTGCGGTTTTCGGTTCGGATCAAACATTTGTGGAAAATTTTGGTTTGGTTAATGGTTCAGTTAATTAATAGAAGAATGCGGTTTTCCGGTTCAAAACCGGTTCGGTTCAAAACCGGTTAAGAAATACTTAACTTACCTTACCTAGCATTTTCAACACGAATACAATTTAATAAGAACATGGGTTTGCAACTTCGGCTTTTTATCAATCATGGTTGCATTTTAGTACATTTAAATTTGTAGATTCTTGTAAATGCAGTGCCGCCACAGCTTTAAATATTTCAAATAATTTTATGTTTTAACTATCTATGAGAAATGCGACGACCTGTTGTTGTTGTTGCGGCTACAACCACCCCGCCCAAATCGGCTGGTCCCTCAATCGTTGTCATCAAACTCTACTAGCGGTAACCCCAGGAAGTGTGCAGCCTCGATGGGGTCTGCCAAAGGGACAGGGGCGTCAGTAGGGTGCGGTTCAGTGGGCATGCGGAGAGATGCTGTTAGTCATGGGGCGTCTCCCCGCATGCCGGGCATTCGTTAGGAACATCTTTGTTTATTCTGCTCAGGTATGAGTTCAACCTGTTGCAGTAACCAAAGCGCAGTTGGGATAATGTGGTCCGAGTCTCCCGAGGCAGACGAAGTTCTGTCTGGAGAGCAGACTGTCGAAGGTTACTTCGAGGATCTTCGGGTTGTTTACCGTCGGAATTGGTTCGATATCGACGTGAACTCCCAGTTCTAGTCTGACCTCCTTCATCCAGGTAGTAAACAGTGTGGCTGAGAATTTTGTAGGGTAAGGCTCCGTGCAGTGAAGAAGCGAGAAAGCTCGGCGAGATAACCGTTTACTTTCGAGCACAAGTCATCAATTCCATTCCCAGATGCCATGATCGAACAATCGTCATCATAAGAGACAATCGAGACTCCCTCTGGTGGTTGAAGGAGCTTTGAAATATAAAAGTTAAACAGTAATGTGGAAAGGACACCACCCTGTGGAATCCCCTATTTTATTTTCCTAGGTTTGCTCGATTTCCCTCTAAAGGTGCCCACAGTCACCGATATGTACGTATTCCGTTTCTGTTTGACGTATACGTATACGGTGTACGTACACGTCGGTGAGTGTGGCACCTTAAAAGTTACTGACGAGTGACGACCACTCAGATAATTCGGCGACCACCGTTTGAGTCCCTGTGGGAGAGAGGAGGCCTCTATGTCTTCTAGTAGCGTTGAATGGCTGACAGTGTCGAACGCCTTTGACAGGTCCAGCGCTACTAGAATGGTTCTCTCACAGGGGCGGTTTCGGTTTAGGCCACAAGTTATCTGGGTATTTATGGCGTTAAGTGCTAATGTCTGGAATGATGAGAGTGGTCATTGACAGGTTGAGGACCTTGGTTAAATAATCCAATAATCAAATTCCGTCGGGTCCAATGGCTTTGGAGGCTTTCGCCTTCCGGTTAGCTATCCTTGCCTCACCGCTGGTGAAAACAAGAGACGCACTAGGTTTTGGCAGTTTGTGCAGCCTTCTGGTCACTCGACGTTTGGATTTGTCCGCCGGAGGATGTAGTAAAATAGCTCGCGCATCGCTCCGGGTCCGACGAAGCGTGGTCACCAAAGCCTATTTCAACTCTGTCGTCATGCTTCGTCGGTTTGGACAATGACCTCAGGTTGACAAAAGCTTACTCACACTAGAGGCGAAGTTGCGGGTCTTCAGACGCTCTTCCCATTTCTTCCGCTTATGTACGTGCGCAAGTTGCCGAATCTCCGAGTTGAGATCCCTGATACGGAGATTTCCGAGATAGGCCTGACGAAGGTTGTCACGCTTATCGGCTAGGACAGCCGCTTCAGAAGGAGATTTCGCGCGAGGGTTCGAGATACATCCCTCTGGAACGAAGCGGGCTGCAGCAGCAGTGACAACCTGACCCCAGCGAAGCACCAGCATGGGTTCCGTAAATGGCATAGCACAACAACAGCACTTAACGCCATAAACACTCAGATAACTCGTGGCCTAAACCGAAACTGCCCCTGTGAGAGAACTATTCTAGTAGCGTTGGACCTGTCCAAGGCGTTCGACACTGTCAGTCATTCAACGCTACTAGAAGATATAGAGGCCTCCTCACTCCCACAGGCACTCAAACGGTGGTCGGCGAATTACCTGAGGGGTCGACACTCGTCAGTAATTTTCAGAGACAAAGCTAGCAAGCCACGTAAAGTTAAACAGGGTGGTGTCCAGTCTCCGCTACTGTTTAATTATTACATCTCAAAGCTTCCTCAAACACCAGAGGGTGTTAACATTGTCTCCTATGCTGACGATTGTTCGATCATGGCGTCTGGGAATGGAATTGATGACTTGTGCTCGAAAGTAAACGGTTATCTCGCCGAACTTTCATGCTTCTTCACTGCAAGGAGCCTTGCCCTATCCCCTGCGAAATCCTCGGCAACCCTTTTCACCACCTGGACGAAAGAGGTCAGACTGCAACTGGGTATTCACGTCGATGGCGTAACAATACCGACGGCGACTAACCCGAAAATCCTCGGAGTTACCTTCGACATTCTGCTCTCCTTCTCGGCGCATACAACCGCAATTGTCAACAAAGTACAGAGCCGCAACAATGTCCTCAAGGCGCTGGCCGGCAGCACTTGGGGCAAATATAAAGAAACGTTGTTGGCAACACACAAGGCAATTGGCCGGCCGGTTCTGAACTATGCAGCGCCCGTATGGTCGCCGGGGACTAGCAGGACGCAGTGGATGAAGCTACAGACCTGCCAAAACACGGCATTACGAACAGCGACAGGATGCCTCCTGATGACGCCCAAACACCACCTACATAACGAGGCCCAGATGCTCCCAGTAAAGGAGCACAGGGAGCCACATTCGTGGCCATCCCAGCGGACAGCTGCTCGTGGAAGACCCCTCGCCAAGGCACGTCAGGAGGCATCTTTACGAACTGACGGACGAAGTCCGGAGGTTCATCAAACAACCTCTAGACCCGTCAACCTACCGACAGGCCCTGAACGGTATTCACAGGGAATCAGTCTCAAGTTATGTAGACTGCCGCCCTGTGAACGCCGTCCTAGGCACACAACCACCGGACGTGGACGGGGCAGAACTTTGTCTGCCTCGGGAGACCCGCACTACAACAGCCCAACTTCGCTCTGGCTATTCCAGAAGGCTAAACTCGTACCTAAGCAGAATCAATGAGGATGTGCCCAACCGATGCCCGGCATGTGGAGAGTCGCCACATGACTCTCGGCACCTCTTCACATGCCCTGAGAACCCCACTCAGCTGACGCCCCTGTCCCTATGGACAGCCCCTGTGGAAGTCGCAGACTTCCTGGGCCTCACCCTAGCTGAAATTGACGACAACGCTGGTGGATGAACCGACCCGAACGGGGCTTAGTAGCCGCTACAACAACAACAGCAACCCTGAGGAATTTAGGCTCACCTATGTGAACGTCGGTTGGTGCGGGTAGGGCAGTTAAGGCGGTTTCATTAACATCCGCGAAGCCCTTCCAGTCAGCTTTGGAAAAGTTCACATAGGTCCGGTGATCCGCGGAAGCAAAGTGGGCTGGTTTATCAATCGAGATGACTATGGGCAGATGGTCTGATGCTAAAGTCAGCATATGTCGTCATGATATGCTGTTTATCAGACCAGCACTGACTATTTTTTGGTCTGGCGAGCTGCCTCAGCTGCCCGTAATCCTGGTGGGTGCGTCGTAGATCATTGTGCAGAATGTCATATCATCTATCTGTTCAGCCAATTGTGTTCTCCTACGATCGTTTGGTAGGCTTGAATGCCAAAGATCATGGTGCGCATTGAAGTCACCAACTACCATACGGTTTTCACCGCTGAGGAGCGCACTTATTTCAGGGTGCTATCCTGTCGTGAAACTGGTACCAAGGGGTATATATATATGCGTTAAATATTTCGAGCTCGACATCGCCTTACCGGATAGCAATACCCTGACATTCTGAGATGGTATCCCTGCGGTCGATGTCTGCTTCGATAAGACGATACTGCACGGTGTGGGCGTGATGAAAGCTAGGCCACCACCATTATCTCTACGGTGCACGCTGTATCCGGCGCGATTCAACAGTGTTGAACTGCCATGCAGCTTCATCTCTTGGACCGCAGCTATTAATATTCCGAGCCCACCCATGAAGACTTATCTCCTCCATCGTTACAGTTAAATTGTAAAATTTTCGTCTGCCTAGGGAGACTTATTGGAATGTGAGGTGTTAGTAAGGTGTGTTGCCGGTCCGCCACATTCTGTGCTTGCTGCTGCAGAGGCTGTTGCCCTGTGGTGGTAGTAGGCGGCGTCGTAGTTGGTATTTGCGATCGAGCAGCACAGCGTGGGCCCTCATAGTCTCTCGTCCAATCCCTCGTGGTGCGGAGTTTTGAGCATGCCCTGAAGTGACACCAGCCAAGGCAGGTGTTGCACTTGACTGATGCCACTTTACGGAGTATCCTGGACTGACACACCGTGCAGATTTTCGGAGGAACTAGGAGTTGTTTGGCGGTGGCGTGTGGGTGGTGTGGTCTGTTGTGTCAGTGGTGTTCTCTATTGTATTGTGTTGTGGTGCGGTTGTGTTTGTGTTGAGTTGCTCAGGCGGACTCTGTTGTGCCGTGGAGGTAGCTCAATTGAAGCACATAGGGGGCCAAGTATTCGGTGGTCCACTGCCTGTGAGTCGTAAGGCCTGAGCAATGGTGAAGGTGGCTCCACCCATTACATGTACGGAGATGGAGTTGTGGTGAAGTCGTCTCTGACACACGCAGCAGGTATAGGTTTCTGGTCCAGGGTATACGAAGAAGATGTAGCCCTATGGAGGTACAACTTTTGAGGGATTTCGTCGACCTAAACGGGGTTAGATCGCCGAAACAACAACCCTTGGTCGGGTAAAAGCCGAGTCATTCCGGTACGTAGAGCCGGCTGTCGTGGGAATGCCATATGCGAGCAGCAGTGCTGCCGTTTGCTAATTTTCGAGCGAAGTGAAAACACACTAAAAGTAAAGTGTTTCGAAGTGACTTGGCTGGAAAAGTAAAGTGATTATCGAAGTGACGACTTTCAAGCATAATTAGGGGTGTGGGGTTTTTCGAAATGATGAAATTAACACTAAAATATAATTAATTGATTATCGATTCACAGCAACAATGTCATCACCAGATACACAGCAACAATGAGATCACCAAATTCGCGTAAATGTTTCCTTTTTGCTGTAAAATTGAATNCTGACCGAGCTGTCCGTGAAGCCGAAACAATACTTGAGTTTTCTACATAGCAGCTCATGATTTNTGAAAACTAAAACAAAATTGTTATTTTCGTCAAATATTTACTAAATAATTCATTTCTGTGTGTATATGTGAAAATGAAAATCAAAATGACTTCTGCCATATACCGATGCTAGATTGCAGATTTATTAGTCGTCTTTTAGGTAGCTTTTGCGAAAAGTAACTTTTCCGTAATTATGACTTAAAAAGAATTTTAGCAAAGGGTTGTTGATTTTAGTTGAATAAATCATTTATTTAAAAGCAATTTTTATTTATTTTGAAGATAAATCTAATATGTGGAAAATGAAGTGAAACGAAGTAAAATGAAGTGACGAAGTGAAGGCTTCCAAAGTGAAGTGAAAAACTTCAATTGAAGTGACAGCGGCAGCACTGAGCGAGGAAAATCAGGCAAGCAAATTAGACAGGCAAACGGATTGTTTGGTCAGAAAAAATGTATGAGATAAAAATTACATCAACTAAGAATTTCGAGTAAAGGATTGTACATATGTACACAAGCAGATATGTATATTCATACATATATGTATACACATACTAGCCGACCTCGTATGCGCGAGGCTTTGCCACGCGCAGAATGTGTACATAAGTATGTAACTGTAAGAATTTGGAGAAAAAAGGTGGCAACCACCCTATTAAAAAAAGCCCTATTGCACACCTAATTGCCAATCACATTCATTTGGTATCTAATGTTTTTAATGCGACGAACGGACCTTATAATTTTTTAGACAGGCGGCAACACTATTAAAAAAAAATCTTAATGAACATCTGGAGTCCAAGTGCTTTCATTTGACAACTCACTTTTTAGTCCAACGAACAGCCCACATTTTATAATTTTTCGTATAGGCGGCAACCCTTTTCAAAAAAAAAACCTTATTGCACATCCGAAGACCGCGTTTTATAAAATTTGAATGAACTGTGCAAATGTGATGTCACTAACAAAATATGCCTTCACGTATTTTATGTAAGGTTTACTACCTTAAATAGGTGCCAACCTCACTAAAAAAGCTTATTGCACATCCGGAAACCATATCCTTTCAATTGGTACCTCATTTTTTAGTCCAATGAATGGTGCAAATCATATTAATTTCAGCAAGGTGGCAATCCTATTCAAAAAATATTAAATTATTGAACATCTAGAGGGCAAGCCTTTTCATTTCACATCTCACTTTTTGTGATTCAAAGAACAGATCTTATAATTTTTTAGGAAGGTGGCAACTCTATAGAAATTCTATGTATTAAAGATAATACCCCTTTCGATACAGATTATATTAAGCAAAATCTCGTCCAAAACTGTGTAGTAATCCTCGCGATAGATTGGAGCTTACTTATACATATGTTAGTGTTGGGTTGAACCGGGCTTGGACCCAGGCCCTAGTAGCATGCATTGCACCACTACACCACAGCGGCCTCACATTAGAGATTGGCGTGGTCAAAAAATGTCGTTTTTGCTTTATGCTATGTTAGGATAAAATAGTAATTTTTAAATAGGTGGCAACCCTACTCAAAAAAAGTTGTAATTTTGTTATCCAACGAACAGTGAAGATCTCATAATTTTTAAACAGGTTGCAACCCTACCCAAAAAAATTATACATTTTTCTAAGTCTTTTCGTTTGACAGTGATGGTGCAGATCTGATACCTTCGCTTATTAAGATTGAATATAAAAATTTTCTTAAAAGGTGGCAGCCCTACTCGAAAAAATAAAACAATTATGCTTATCTAGAGGCTAATCCCTTTTATTTGACACCTCATTTTTTATAATCCAACGAACTGCGCGGATCTTATAATTTTTTAGCCACGCTGTAGAACTGATGGATTCGCTTATTATGACCGTATATTGTAATTTTATTAACAAGTGGACACCCAACGCAAAAAAAGAAACATTAGTACTTTTCTAGAGGCCTATCCCTTTCATTTGACGGATCATATTTTGTAATCTAACGAATGCTGCGGATCTTATAGTTTTTTAGACAGATGGCAACCGTATTAAAATTCTAAATAAAAAAGGTCACTCTCCTGTCAATATTTATTTATGTATACAGGGTGTCCCAGAACTCAACGTCAAGCCGAAACGGGGTGACAGGATTGATTGTAACCATCATGAGAAAAATCAGAAAAAAATCTATCCCATGCAGTTTGAAAATTATGGGCATTTAAGAAAAACCTAGAAATTTGGTCAAACTGTAAACATTTTTCGGTTATTGTGGTTAATTTTTATTATTTTTGTTCATTTAAACTTTGGAACCTTAACCCTAAATAACATTTCTAGAACCTAAGTTAAAAAATTATGACACAATTGCCCCAAGTTTTCTAGAATTAAGACTATTTGTTAAACTATGAATTTAAAATTTCTATAATTTGTCGACTTTGAAAGGCCCTCCTTTAAAAAAAAAGTACTAAAGTGGCAGTGGCAAGTGCCATTAAAAGTTCGCGCATTTAATCAGGATTGTAAAACGGTACAATACTTGTTAGTTTCATACTAAAAAAAAACGAGTAAAAAATAAAAACCTCAAGTAACCCGATTTTTGCTAACCCATTTTACTCAGTTCAAATGTTTTTTATTCGCACAAGCTCTTTGTAAGTTCTTAATTTTACGGCAAAATGATGAGAGTGGACATGTTTGCCATGAGCGAGCGAGACAGATAGTGGCGCCCCTTTTACCAAAGTCAACATAAGTAAGCAAAATTAATAAAATAATGAAAAATCTTGACCTAGTTCAGTTTAGGTTTATTGGAATAAAAGTCAGATAGGGAAATAACATTTTTTATTACAATAAATGTTCAAATTGTTTACCATCAGTCTCAATACGCGCCCTACACCTTCTTAAAAAAGATCTACCTATTTATTTATTTATTTTTGTTTTCATTTTATTTATTATTTATTTTTTTATTATGCATTTCGGCTCTTTGTAAAATACGATGTGCTGTGCTTTTGGGTATTCCCGTTCTTTCTTCAATTCCACGATCGGAAATATTGGGTCATCTGCGACCTCTTGAAACACTTTATCCTCGTAAGGAAAGCGAGCTCTACCTCCAGCCCCTATTTGATTGGGGAAATGGCCGCCCTCTGTGCGTGAACGGTGCACATTAACAAACACGCGGTGATCCGGATAGCGCTCTAAATTTGGATATCTTTACTGATAAAGTCTAGCGACGGCACTTGCGTTGCATCTGCATTCTCCATAAATGAGGTGCATGTTCGCATATTCTTGTGAAGTGTAGCGCGTAGGCATGGTAGATAACAAGGATGCCAACACAAAAGTCCAATTCCAAAAGAGACAAGCCAAAGTTGCCGGTATGTAATCAACAAGTCCAATTCACAAAAATTCAAGTCCAAAAAGCCCAAGTTGTCAGTACTAAATCAACACAAGCGAATACGGAAAGGTGCGCTGTAGACGAATGAGCGAAACGTACTAACTGCAGTGTTGCCGTTACAGCGTCAGACTGGTGTCAGACTGGTAGCGTAGCCATTTGCTTGGTATGGCGACTGTATCTGTTTCGTTAGCATGCGTTTAAACGACGCATCTCCGTCTCACTGCGTGGCGTCACTATCTGTCTTGCTCGCTCATGGCAAGAGCTTGTGCGAATAAAAAACATTTGAACTGGGTAAAATGGGTTAGCAAAAATCGGGTTACTTGAGGTTTTTATTTTTTCCTGTTTTTTTTTTTTTTTAGTATGAAACTAACAAGTATTGTACCATTTACAATCCTGATTAAATGCTCGAACTTTTAATGGCACTTGCCAAGGCACTTTAGTACATTTTTTTTAAAGGAGGGCCTTTCAAAGTCGACAAATTATAAAAATTTTAAATTCATAGTTTAAAAAATAGTCTTAATTCTAGAAAACATGGGGCAATTGCGTCATTATTTTTGACTTAGGTTCTAGAAATGTTATTTAGGGTTAAGGTTCCAAAGTTTAAATGAACAAAAATAATAAAAATTAACCATAGATATAAGTTTTAGTTTTTCGTGTGTAGATCAGTCCGACGACCTTGAATGTTTTCTCTCAATTAAGTCTAATGCTGTTGGGATAGATGGTATACACCCTGTTTTTCTAAAATCTATTTTACCCGTTCTACTTCCGTATATTACTCACTGTTTTAACACAATACTAACCCCATCCGTTTTCCCAAAATGTTGGAAAATCGCTAAAATCTTGCCGATTCCTAAAGCCGACGGTGAACTCAGACCAATCGCAATTTTACCCTATCTTTCGAAGGTATTTGAGTTAGTTTCGCATAAGCAGTTAAACGCGTTTCTTTCTAAGCACTCTCTTTTACATAAACGGCAATCCGGGTTCCGAAAAGGACATAACTGTATAACTGCGCTGACTGACGTTATTGAAGATATTCGTGAATCCATCGACGAGAAAAAAGTCACATTCCTTACCCTACTTGACCACTCAAAGGCATTCGATTCCGTTAACCACAGTATTTTATTGGCACAGCTCGCTAGTTTTTTTGGACTTTCCCCTACTTCTTTAAAGTGAATTGCCTCTTACTTAGGAAATAGATCACAAGTGGTCTGTAGTGGGACATTGATATCATCTCAATTAATACTAAGCAGGGGTGTTCCGCAAGGATCCATTTTTGGTCCCCTTCTTTTTTCTTTATATATTAATGATCTACCGGCTGTCGTTACCGATATGAGCTCTCACCTGTATGAGAGGTAGCCGCACCCTTATTATTATTAGAAAACAATGTATTGCACATCTAAGACAATGTCTTTTTATAGTGCATCGAGCGTGGTACATGTACAATATTTATGTTTTAGATGAAATTAATACTAACAGTAAACAAGAAAAATACAATAAATTTAGAAAAACAAATTTACATAATTGTTACATTTAATCTTAAATTAGAATTAATGCTAGGAGACATCTTAAGCTAGAGAAAAAAAAATGAATAAGTAGTAAAAAGAGGAAAAGTAGAGAACAGGAGAATAAAACGAAAAGAGAAAAATAGAATAATAGAACAATAGAACAATTGCAACCACATCCAAAATTTAAATGCTGTTAAAGTAGTCGTATAGTATTACTTTGCAGTTTCCTCTATTCAGCATAGCCTTGGTAGATTCAGGAATGGCGTTCCAGAGTCTCACAGCGTTAACAAAAAACATTCTGGAAGAAGTCAAGTACGTGTACCTAGGAACAAGCAGAATTTGATGTCGTCTAGACTTAGTCATATTTAGCTTATCAATCTGTACAAAAATATGCAATTCCTCGCTGCGAGATAATTATCAATACTACATCCCAGAACTTTATTCTTCCATAGGGAGATGTGTTCAAATTTTTTTAACCCATAAACATAGCGAGTTACATTATTAAAAGCAACATTGATTTTGTGGGATGAGATCGAATCAAGTTTGCTGTATACAACTTCGGAGTATGTGATAAGCGGCAGAATAAGTTGTTTGGCTAATTTTTGCCTGGTCTCATGTGGTGTATAAGATGCAGAAATCCTTAGTCGACGTAACACTGCATAAACGCTACTTACAACTTTATTAACATGATCACGAGGACTCAGCTTGGAGTTAATAACAAAACCTAAATTTTTGATTTTTTCAGTAACCGTTAGGGCACTAGTTTCAATATACAATTCAGGGACATCATCAAGATGGATTACACTATTACTAATTGGCAAAACAAAGGATTTTGCAGCATTTAAACACAAACAATTATCACGAGCCCAAGCAGATATCGCAGACAAGTCACTATTAATTTTACAACACAAATCATCAACCAGACCAATACGACTAGACAAGTACAGTTGAATATCGTCAGCATATGCATGTATATTTACGTATCGACACACAGAGAACACATCATTAACAAAAAGACTGAACAACAACGGCCCAAGTACAGATCCTTGTGGAACACCAGAAACAATATCTCTTGCCTGAGAGAAAGTATCTCTTCCTTTAACTTTTTGTGATCTACCCTCAAGGTAGCTAGACATTAGTCTGACCGAGCTGTCCGTGAAGCCGAAACAATACTTGAGTTTTCTACATAGAAGCTCATGATTAACGGAGTCAAACGCCTTTGAAAAATCGAGAAGACAAAGAAGAGTTAAATCTCCGTTGTCGAACTGTGTCCTAACATCATCAAGTATTTTGGTCATTGCAGTGGAGCAACTATGCTGCGGTCTGAACCCTGACTGTAGTGGTGAAAGTAAGTCTCGTTCGTGAATGAATGCGGAAATCTGCGTTGCCATTATTGATTCGCACACATTCGACAGAACAGGCAAAATGCTTACTGGACGATAATCACAAGGGCTGGCTGTATTGATCTTTTTGCCCACAGGGAGTATCACAGCCTTTTTCCACTCCGACGGATAGCATGCACTAATAAAGCAGTAGTTTATTATATGGGTTATAGTCCCTATGATAAAGGGCAGCACAATTTTCACAAACTTCAGCGAGATCCCATCCTCCCCCACCGCATTTGACTTTATGGCCATCATTGCCTTCAAGACCTCAATCTCACTCACACCTGTAAATTGAAATTGATATTCAATCTCATTCATACAGTTGCACGAATCCAACATAAATTCATCAGTCGGAGGGCAACTCATGTTTCTGCTTGCACTGGTGAAAAATTCATTTAGAACGTCAGGGTCAAACTCACATTCAGGCTTAGCATTTCCATGAACATTTAATTTTCTAAGGTTCTTCCACACTTCACTAGACGGAAGAGATGCATCAAGTCTAGCCCTACAGTACCGACTCTTTGCCTGGCGAATAGTGGTAGTAGCTTCATTTCGAGCAGTCTTGTACTGACACCAAGAAAAGTCTGTTAGAGTTTTTTTTTCATTTAGCATGCAATCTATTTCGCTTTCTTATGGCCAAGCAGACTTTCTTTGTATACCATGGGCACGAGTGATTCATAGCTCTGACAAGGCGAACAGGGACATGCTTATTAAAAGCTGCCAACAAGTTTTTATTAAGGAAGTCAAGCTTTCTATCAACAGATTCATAGAACCAACAATCATCCCAACACACACTAGACAAATCACAAAACAGCTGGCTAACATTTATCGACTTAAAATCACGATACGTAAAAGTAACGTCCACAGCACGACGATTAAGAGCTACATCTAACGAACAAAAAATTAAATCATGGTCAGACACAAAGAATATTTGGTCAAATTTAAGTATGTGTTTAAGATCAGACGAGATAAAAATATCCAAAGGCTAGGTTTTGCATTGTTGGCGTATCTCGTAGGCAGAGATTTGTTAACTATAACAAGCCCTCCTGCCGAAACCTTGTCATAAAGTTTATTTGTATACGAATCATTCACAAGCAAGTTAATATTAAAGTCACCACAAATTATATAACGTTCATAATCAAGTAAAAATACTGCTAACTTATCAAAAGACAAATCCAACATACATGACTTATTGGGGTTATATACACAAGACACTAACACTTTACTTACACCATCGGAGACCTCAGAAATTATAAACTCAGTTTCAGAGTTAGCCGATTCTGCCAATAATTTGATTTTGAGGTTGGACCTGCAGTATATCGCAACCCCTCCCCCCTTTTTAGAGTTTCGATCATGTCTAATTAACTTATAGTTCGAAATACTGTAGCAAAAGTCGGGCACATCAGTACTGAACTAAGTCTCAGTAACACAAATGACGTCAACTGCAGACTCAACAAATATGTTTCCTACATAGTCCAGTTTATTTGCGTTAAGGCTCTGCGCATTAAAATGAACTATATTTAAGCCTTTATCCTGCTTGCATAGAATATTAATAATTACTTTGTGATTTTCATTAGCGCCGGAGACCATATCAAAAGTTTTGTTGAAAACCATCATAGCGACTTTGAATGGAGGGAACTCTGCTCAGCAAAAGAACATAATTAAACACAAATGTACTATTGCAATGCCAGAGAATTAAAGTTAAGGTAAAAGTAAAATGTAAAGTGCAGAAGTTAAGAGAAGAGAAACAGCCTGCTGAAGTACGAAAAAGTCTTAACCAAATAGAAACAATGAGAAGCAAGGAGATACACTCAAGACAATACAGTCATAACTTCAACGCAGTACGCTCGATTTCAGCTTTGCTTGCTACTCTGATCGCATCAGTCTGGGGCTTTGCACGAACAAACAGCCTCCCTCTGATTGAGAACACCGACGCTAAGCGTTTCTGTCTTTTCAGCTGCAGCGCAAATTGAAGAAGCTCGCGACTACTCTTCGAAAGACATTCATGTATGTAAATACGTTGGTCAGTCGCTTGCCCGATATCACGCAAGGTAACTCCCCTACCTTTCGCTTTAACAAATTTAGCTACCGATTGAAGTAGTAGAGAGCGGTCATTCGGAGACGCAAGCTTAACTATAATCGGTACAGTGTTGTTATTGTTGCTGTTGGGTTTTTTTTTTATACGGAAAACAGCACGCATAGAAGGTGTACTCAGCTGCATTGCCCGGCAAACATCTTCAAATACCTCTCCTTATGTGGGATGCCATTTATAATAACATCAGTAGCAATACTATTATTCTCACATTCCCTGAGACTTGCCTTCAGCTTAATCACCTCACTACGCAGCTCTTCAACCAACGCATAATTTCGCTCCACTCTCACTAGCCTATCTTCAAACGCTCGTACGCTTTCCTTCATATTCGCTAACTCACCGCTCACTTCATCGATCTTCTTCATGATGCGGCTCTCAGATTCACATACAACTACGTTGACTGCACTCTCAATCTTTGACTCTAGTTCAGTCCACTCAGCATTGCGCAAACTCCCGGACATTTTTGGTGTCTTGGCTGGCGAAAGTCGAGTTGGTCTGGCACGAGTTGGCATCTTTTGCATTTGTAATGTGGGCAAGACAGCGGGAAGTCAAAACAGCACACAGCTACCTTTGTATACCCACGCCGACGGCAGCAACAACAGCAATAGAAAGGTTGCTTTAGTTTACTTTGTTTGTTAAATTTGCCTATTTGCTTTTGGTCACTTTTGTTTATAAGTTTATTTTTGTGTGCGAAGTGGAAAAGCCAATATAATAATTTAATATTGATATTATCTACAACACACAAACTGTTTTTCTCTGAAACTGGAATTTTAACTACAGTTCCACTTTTGTTTGTTCACAATTATAAAGACTTTTTCAGGAGAAAACTAAAACACGTCCGCACCGCACGACAGTGTGCAATGCTGATGATGTTCAGGTTTATCGTTCTTGCAAGCTCAATGATATATACGACTGTATTGTTAAAATCAACCATAACTTATGCCGTATTAACAAATGGGCATCCGACAATGCACTAACTCTTAACCCTAAGAAGTCACAAGTGCTTGTCATCTCTAGAAAGCCCCTTGATACTTCGACCCTTCCAAAAATCATGCTTGGTGGCATGTGTATAAATTATGTACAGACGGCCAAAAATCTAGGAATTCTTCAACAAAACATTAACTTGGGATAGTCTCATAAATGTAGTCTTAGGAAAACTATACGGAATGCTTCGAGTGCTCTGGTCTACGCAACACTTCATCCCTCAACGAATTCGTATTTTAATAGTTAAGACATATCTTATGCCCTCTTTATTGTATGGTTGTGAAATTTTCGCTAATTGTGATTATGCGTGCAAACACAAGCTTAATGTGCTGTTTAACAATATTACTCGTTACGCGTTCGGAATAAAGGCAAGAGATCACATTTCCCATCTTGCTGAGTCAATCTATGCCATGTCCCTGGATAAGCTCCTTCAGTTCAGATCCCTCTTACTTTTGCATAAAATTTACTACTCGAAAGTACCAGGGTATCTCGCCCTTAGAATAACTGCCACGAAATCCGTGAGAAACTCTAAACTACTCGCTGCTAGATACAAAACACTGACGTCAGAAAGGCAGTTCTTGGTGCAGGTGACTCGACTCTGGAATTCTCTTCCCCAAAATTTAATATCTATAAGTAGCATGAACACCTTTAGATTCGAACTTCGGAGGTATATTAGCGCTAAGTCAGATAATGTTAATTCGTAAGTACTTTTCTCGTTTTTCTTGTATGTTTTTACTTGATTGTTTCCTTTTGGTTATACTTGTAATCTAAAATATTTAAGCAAATCTTATATTGGAAATTGTAATCTGTCGTGACTAGCACTAATAATTATAAGGTTTACCCTTGTTGTGTTAGGATTGTTTCACTAATAAATAAATAAATAAATAACCGAAAAATGGTTACAGTTTGACCAAATTTCTGGGTTTTTCTTAAATGCCCATAATTTTCAAACTGCATGGGATAGGATTTTTTCTGATTTTTCTCATGATGGTTACAATCAATCCTGTCACCCCGTTTCGGCTTGACGTTGAGTTCTGGGACACCCTGTATATTATCTTGCACAGAAAAATAGATGCGTGCATAAATTAATATTTCATATCAATAATTGCATGAAAAATGGACCAAAAAGTAGTGGGTAGTGGGGTGTTAAAAAAAATATTTTAAACAAAAAAATTACCAGTTGATTTTTAAAAACTTAGCATCGTTGTAATGGCGATTAAACCCCTTTCTTCTGATATGCATATTTGTATAGTTCGTGAATAAAAATTTTAGAAAAAACCACTTAAAAGGAAAAAATAACTTTTTTATCAAAAAATATTTTAACCAGAAAAATGCTCACCGATTTTTAAAAAATTGGCATTGTTAAGAGATTAAACCCCCTTTCGTCTAAATGCATATTTGTATATTTCGTATATAAAAATTGGAGAAAAAACATTTAAAAGGAAAAAATACCAATTTTTTATATAAAAAAGATTTACAAAAAAATTACTTATTAGTAATACAATTGAATACCGTATTTAAATAAAACAAATAATTTATAGTGTTTTAAGCGTAGTAAGAAAAAAAATAGAATTTTTTCCTTTTAAGTGTTTTTCTCAAATTTTTATATACGGAGTATACAAATATGCATATAGAAGAAAGGAGGTTTAATCGCCTTTTCAACGGTACCAATTGTTTAAAAATCGGTTGGTAATTTTTTTTGTTTAAAATATTTTTTTTTTTATAAAAAAAGTTATTTGTTCCTTTAAATGTGGGTTTTCTCAAATTTATATACAAAGTATACAAATATGCATTTTAGAAGAAAGGGGTTTAATCACCCTTACAACGATACCAATTTTTTAAAAATCGGTTAGTATTTCTGTTTAAAATATTTTTTTTTTTATAAAAAAAGGTACTTTTAATTTAAATGTGTGTTTTTTTTTAACATTTATAACGAAGTATACATATTTGCATATCAGAAGAAAGGGAGTTTAATAGCCTTTACTACGATACCAACCTTTTAAAAATCGGTTAGTAATTTTTTTGTTTAAAATATTTCCTTTTTAAATGTGTTTTTTCTCAAATTTTTATCTACGAAGTATACAAATATGCATAACAGAAGAAATGAGATTTAATCGTCTTTACAACGATCCCAATTTTTAAAAAATCGGTTAGTAATTTTGTTGTTTAAAATATTTTTTTTTAAAAGGTATTTTTTCATTTAAATGTGTTTTTTCTAAAATTTGTATATACGAAATATACAAATATGCATATCGAAAGAAAGGGGGTTTAATCACTTTTACAACGATATACATTTTTTAAAAATCATTTCGAAACCGTTCAAAATATAAAGAAATTTAATTTTTCGAAGACCTGCACTTTGACCCCTTATAGCACCTGTAATATAAGTTTGCACAAAAAAGGTTATATACCAATTAAATAAGAGCAAAAGGAGGATTACGCCTATATGTTTAGGTTTTTAGTTCTTTATATGCAATAATTAAATATATTTTTTCCCAAAGGTCCTATTTCGAACTTCGAAGGCCCATATCTCGATTTCGGAGGCTAACTTCAAAAAACGGAGAAATTACTTTTTTACCTATGACTCAATCTCTTAAAAAAAAATTGGTTTGGTCCAATACCCAGAAAATAAATTGATTTTGCCGTACAGTGTAATATATATACTTGTGTACAAGTGTGCATGCATAAATGTACACATATGTGAATGACACATTAGGGTGGTGCATTACCTTTTGGAAATATTTAGGCTTAAGGCCTAAACACTCGTTAAAGCCAGCATATGCTCTGAATTTCATCAAAATCGGATAACATATACTATTTCCGCCCACAAAAGCTGTGGGCGTGGTAGCGCGTTGAATTTTGCCATATTCCACATTTCTTCATTTCTAAGTGCCGAACAACGCCGCAGCTTATATGGGGACGTCTCACTGTGCAACGTCTACCCGGGCCTACTAGTAGTATGCTTGAGAATGCTCCGAAATGGGAGGAAATATTGATGAGTAGGCTTCAACGACATTTTAACAATAAGCCCAGAACTACTTCGCCAAATTGCTGCAAAAGACAAATATTTTACCAAAAATTATGCCAACGCTGAAGATGGTGGTGGGGAAGTCCGCGAAGATGGCAACATGTGATCTTGTTGATAATTAATTTGATTAGTTTAGGATATGTAGTTCATCATATGAGTGTAAGTTCCTTGAACGAATGAAATGTATTAATATCAGAAAATTTTTCCAACCTTGATATCCTTTTATTATCCTTTTTTCTTTCCTATATCGCGCGAAATTTTTGGCCGTGGTGTGCTTTTCCTTTTTTTCAGTCAAAAATGATGGAATGCTTAGGTATATTCTGACACCCCTGTCTAACATTACCATAAAGTTTCACATTTGTTTTAATTTGTTCCCGCCTATGAATCGAGTTGTCTACTGATCAATCTAAAATCCCTGCAGAGCAGGAGAACAATTTTGTCTTGTGTCTTTCGTCTTCGACGTCGTTCGTGATGTTGTAGATTTTCTCGTCCTCCTTGAGGAGATTTTCTTTAACATACCTGCCAGACCTCTACGGTATCCCGAGTTTTTCCATGTTGGCGTTTTAAGGCTTTGTATGCAGGAAATATTATCTGAATCTTTTTTGTAAGTAGTTTATTCTCTTATTTTTATTTTACGAATGATTGTATTATATTCTATTCCACTTAGCCTATAAGATATTTATTGTATTCATTGGCTAACTAAATAAATAAATAAATAAAAAATAAATAATTTTATATATATTTTTATTTTAAGGTCTGGCGGGATTTGAAAAGCCGTACTAGCATACGTGTGCGCGACCGGAAGAGGAAACATGCTCTAACCGGATACATGCCCGACGATCAGGCGCCCATGACGAAGCTGGAGAGGCGCGTGGTTGCTCTCATTGGGAGCAGCTACATCGACGGCAACGAGTCGGTGTTCGAAAATATGCCTTTAGAAGAGGTTAAGGTTCTATAAGAGTATTTAAAGTGAGTCATTAATATTTTTTCTTTTATTATTAGGACTTACAGCTAGCTATGGAGGACGGCGACGACATAGACATTGAAGGTATGGTGCCGCTGTCTGAAGATAGCATCGGCACTGATATTCGATTCCCCGATATACCTAGAAACTTAAACAGGAAACGTGCGGAAAAGGAGAGCGATATCCAGAATAAATTTCTGGAAATCGCTCAAAAGCAAGCTGAAGCTATGAAGGTTATTATATCATTATAAAAACTTAGCGGAAATTAATTAATGAAATTTCGTATCAATAGATGCTGGCAGAAAACAACGTCAGACAGGTGGAGGCAACCCTTTCGATTGCGCAGGCTATGACTGCAATAGGGGAAGGATTGAAAGCTTGCGCCGAGGTTTTCAACAAGCTTGCAAATACTATCAGCAATTTGTAAATTTTATAAATAGTTGCGATCCCGTACGGGTCCGGACTAGTCAGGTATAGTCAGAATCAGTCAGATTTTACTGGAAATTGATCCCGTACTCGGTTCTCTGACTATTGAGAGGACAAAAAAGAGAGTAAATACGGTTCTATCTCTGTCAGAAGTTACCAGTTTTAGTCGAGAATTTTTTGCTGGTAAATTCTGGTAAATGTGTCAAACGATCAGCTGTAGTGTGTTTGGCAACCAAATTGTAAACAAAAGAAAAGTGCACTCTGCTAATTCATGTTGAAAAGTATTT
>NW_016157947.1:134769-145275 GCF_001687245.7 Rhagoletis zephyria
GTCCGAGAATTTTTTGCTGGTAAATTCTGGTAAATGTGTCAAACGATCAGCTGTAGTGTGTTTGGCAACCAAATTGTAAACAAAAGAAAAGTGCACTCTGCTAATTCATGTTGAAAAGTATTTCATTACTTGTTTAAGTGGATTCTAATGAATTTGAAAGTATTTTTGGTTATTTACATGTATGAGCTGAGTGTGTTTACATACAAAATAAGCAAAAATTTACAACCAAAATTTGGAGGTTATGTTGAACTTGACAGAAGTTACCATTTTTTACTTGAAAGCGATCCCGTACTTTTCAATGTTACTCTCTCGCTCTGAGCGAATTTTTATTTTTTGACAGTTTAACTAGTCCAAGTCCGAGGAATACGGGATTGCACCTAATATATAATAGTTCTAGGTTTAAAACAATTTTAAGTAATGTTACCTTCATTAGACTGTATTACGACGAACGGGCAAGAAATCGATTTGTTGCAATTAATCTTGAATCATATCATATAAGAGTACTAGCAAATGCCCGCTTTCTTCGCGGCGCCTAATCAGATCTTTTGCGTTGGCCAATTCAAAAATAGCGTTTAAAAGCACAAGCGGTCTGTAAAGTAAAAATTTTTAGTTTAAATTGAAACGACTAGAAAACGGAATCCTCCTCACACATATGCCAAGAATAGTGATTCCATATGGAATACTAATCCCTTTCGATGTAATGCGTTTTACCTGTGGTGTTATTTCAGCCTGTGAGATCTCTACCAAGCGTGCGTAATATTCTTCTATGATCCTGCAACTTCAGCATTGGTCCGGTGTACCATGTAAGCCAATAAAAGTCCTTATATGGAAACTCAAGAGCACAGATGAGCGTTTTCAATTATAGGAAGGCCAAGAAACCTCGCTGCCCCACAGGATGAAAAGTTTTCGCGTACATTGGATAAATGAGTCGTGTGATCTCATGAATATCGTTCAAATGAAGCCATTGATAAACCTCACGTGTCTTTATATGCATACTTAAACGCATCTTTGATTTAGCCATCTTTAAAATAAATTCGTCTAAGATAAACAAACCCCGTGGGGGTTTCCATATATTTAGGGTGCAGCGTCATCCATTGGGTCCCTTTTCTGCAAAACCTTTGCTTGTCATGAAAAGAATACAAAATTATGAATTCCAATCTGATAAAAAAATACAGACTTTCTAAATACCTAATCTCCAGCAGGTCCATTTTTAGCAAAGGAATTTGTCATCATACAGGTAGTCACGCTGCGAATTTGAACGAAACCTGTTAATAAATACGACTTTTATAAGTAACTCTACTCCAGCGCCACCAGCGTGTTTTCCAGTAGCCTATAAAATGACTTCCGACAATTTCGGAGTTTGTCCGAAAACCGAAAATGGCTATCATTTTATGTATGTAATCTTCCTTATCCTGAGTTTCGCCCGAAAAAAAAACATTCACGCGAAAATTTTGATCCCCCCATAGTAAGTACATGGAAACCAAAAGCGAAAAGTAAAAAAAAAACATCATTCGAATGTGTATTAACAAAATAGGTTCATGAATACGGCTTTTATAATGTAATCTGCCGAAACTCGAATGTGGCCACACTTACTATAAATGACTAGTTGTCTAATCAAATAGTCGCTTTTATGAGTAGAATGCTTTTGCGGCCATCTGGCGACTCGATGAACTGAGATGTCATAGCAGATAAGAATTAAATTGTACTAAATTAAGAGTGTGGCAACGCCACCTTACAAGTAGCGAGTGAAGCGATTAGCCAATGGGGTGATGACACGTCATGTGTCATAGCATAAGATTAGCTTAGCAAGTAAAGCTAAAAAATGCAACTGTGGCAACATTGTATTTTATGTCACCAGATGGGTGATAGCCAATCAGATGAAGGCTTTTAAAATACATTGATGCGCCCACTAAGTAGCGAGTAAAGTGGAACGAAAAAAGCAGAAAAGAAAAAGAAACCGAAGGGTACACAAGTGCCAGTCCGCGAGTTACAAAATAATAAACTGCTGAAAACTAAAGCTGGTCCTTTTAAAGCTCAGATGTGGGGTCACCCAGCCCACCTTCAACTTGGAACAGATAAGCAAGATGCCTAATTCCGTCGGAGGCAGACCAGTTACGCGCTCATTGTTTGCCGTACAAAAGGAAGCTACCTTCCGCGACCCGATTAAAATCGATGGCCAGGAGATTAATATTGCCGAGATCACTGCTGGCGCTGCAAATACTGGCGCTGCCTATCACACCGATGCCACTAAAATCTTCAAAACGTACGAAGACTTAACCACCACCGCAGCTATTGACAAAGATGCCACTACCGCCGTTGCTATTAACGGAGATGTCACCACCGCCGCTGTTATTACTAAAGAATCCACCGCCGCCACTGAAGTTAGCAAAGATGCCACTACCGCCGCTACCAACAAAGACGCCACTAAAACCGTAAATTCGCACTCCATCGCCGCTGCTACCGCTGTGAACAACGACGCTGACAGCAAAACCGCAGCCGCTACTAACATTAATGTGGTCGAACATACCCTCGACCCAAGCAAGAAACTCGAGATCAGCGAAACTGACTTAGATCGCAAAATAGCAATCCTACAAAAGGAACAAGAATTACTGCTGCTGCAAAAGTCCGTTGCCAATTTGAGGCGCGAGTGCCAAGAAACAAATTACGATAGCGCCGTCGGGTCCATCTGGTCCAACATGTCAAGCCGTCTGACCTTTCGTGACATTGAGCATACCATTACGAAATTTGATGGTGAGAACAGAGCATACAGTGTGCATGACTTCATACGCAACTGCGAAAGAGTCGTGCAGATGGTGAACGCTGATGACATCTTTAGGTATACGTGTCTGTGCAACACCATCACCGGAGACGCGAAGCTATTGCTAACCAGAGATGTGCTTTTGATCACCGAATTCGGTCGAGTGGTGAGCCGCAACGAAGTCTACAAGGCGTTGGCTAACCATAAATGGGACAAAGAGTGCAGCGTTCGGCGATACGTTTTGGAGATGGAAAACATCGCTGCCCGATGCGACTATGTCGATGAATTCGAGCTGATCAACTTTATTGTAGAAGGATTGCAAGACAACTCGCCCGAGGCCTATCTACTAATGAATGCCCGAACAATGAAAGATTTTAAGGAGTCGTTGGATTTGTATGAACGACGCCGCTCTTGTCGGCTATATAACCGAGAGGCTGCTACCAAATCAAAGCCAACAAAGTCAAGCACGCCCAAACCTGAAGAAGCCGAAGTCGCCGAGGTACGGTGCTTCAACTGCACTCGCATGGGGCACTTCCAAAGCAAATGCCATACGAGAAAAGGCCTGATGGAAGCTGCTTTCGTTGCTGGAAGATGGGCCATGACCACCGAATCTGCACCTATCCGAAGAAGAATCTAGCACTAAAGAAGAGCAGAGCCGCAGTAATCGACAACAGGGATGAAGACTATTGTTACCAACAGTTGGGGTCTATGAATATGGTAAGTGTCGCCTATTTGACCAAGCAAGTTAAATGCACAGAATTTAAAGATTATGTCTCTTTTCGATACCGGTAGTCCGGTTAGCTTTATTCGGAGGTCCGCCGTGCCAGTTCAGGTTGACGGAACCGCTGCAAAATCAATTTATCGAGGTTTAGGAAGTTATAGATTGCTAACATATGGAAAAATAAAAACTGAAATAAAGTTCAAAAATAAAATAAAATCTCTTGTTTTGAATATTGTGCCTGATGATACAATGACAATTCCGCTAATTTTGGGTCGAGACTTTCTAAGAGAATTTAACATTCACTTGTGCTCACTGAGCAATACAACAAACATGAACTTCATAAAGCATTCAAACGAAGCAAAAGATAATTTGCTATATGGAAAATCGTATTTCTGTGCGCTTAACTTGAATGGTACTGCTAGTGTTCAGGGTAAAAAGGGTTATTCAGAACCATACGATAATGGACATTAGAACAAGATAGACTATGTGAATGAATCAAAAGCTGACGCGATGTCTCAGGGGTCCTGTAGCGAAGGCCTATGCCCCTTCGATAAATTTTTTGATGAGGTTAACTCAGGAGAACTAAGTGCTTGCGTAACTGAGGTAAACATAAACCAGGGATTAGAAGCAAAGGATATCGACACCTTAGAAAAAACTTTCGAGTGTAACTATTTGAAATCAGAAGATATCAAATTAAAACCATACAGTTACGAGATGCAAATAAAGTTGCTTCATGACAAACCATTCCATTCGGCACCCAGAAGACTGTCGCATTATGAAAAAGTTGAATTGAGGAAAATAACTGATGAATTATTGCAGAAAAATATAATTAGATCTAGTGGTTCCCCTTATGCTTCCGCGATTGTATTAGTTAAAAAGAAAAACGGTGAGATCCGCAACTGCGTTGACTATCGCCCCCTGAACAAACTGACGGTACGAGACAACTTCCTGCTTCCACTAATCGAGGACTGCCTCGATTATCTAGGCGAAAAAAGGTTCTTCTCGACACTTGACCTGCGGAACGGGTTCTTTCACGTGAAAATGGCACCCGATTCCGTCAAATATACATCTTTCGTCACGCCTTACGGTCAGTTCGAATACGTTCGTATGCCCTTTGGATTAAAGAATGCGCCCGCGGTATTCCAGCGATATGTACACAACATTTTCAAAGATTTAATCGATGATGGGTCAATAATGGTATATATGGATGTTATCATTGTAGCCACAGCCGATTTCGAAGTCCACGTAGATCTATTAGGTAAAGTCCTTAGAAGAATGAAGGAGAAGGGGCTGGAACTTAGGTTAAGCAAATGCAAGTTTGGTTTCAATTCTATTGAGTATTTAGGATATTCCGTTAGTTCAGAGGGTATACGCCCCAGCGATGCGCATGTAGACGCGATCCGTAAATATCGGCTCCCAAAAAATTACTAAGAACTGAAAACTTGCCTAGGCCTGTTCTCGTTCTTTAGAAAGTTCATTCCGAACTTTGCAAGAATTACAAGACCGTTGCAACGATTGACACGGGAAGGTGTTAGATTTGGACTAACGGAGGAGTGCCTGCAGGCTTTTGAGGAGCTTAAGGGAAAACTGTCGTCTGCACCAGTACTTGCTATTTACAACCCTAAGAAACAAACCGAACTACACTGCGATGCAAGCTCAGCAGGTTTCGGATCTGCTGTACTCCAAGAACAATCTGACGGTCGTTTACACCCGGCTACATATTTTTCGAAGGCCACAACAGACGCCGAGGCAAAATACCACAGCTTTGAGTTAGAGACCCTGTCCATTATATATGCACTACGTCGTTTTCGAGTTTATTTAGAGGGAATCCCTTTTAAGATAATCACGGATTGCAACTCGCTCACAGTGACGCTAAGTAAAAAGCAGCTTAATCCGCGAATAGCTAGGTGGGCTCTGGAATTGGAGAACTACAATTACTCCATCCAACACAGAGGTGGCGCAAACATGACTCACGTTGACGCGCTTAGCCGTTGCCCGAAAGCGGGAACTGCTGATAAGTCCGAGTCAATCGTTGCTGCTTCTGATGATGAACCCAGAAAAACAGTTGCTATGTTTAACCGCAAAACGCAAACATGTCCTTGTCGTGATTGACGCGTTCACCAAATTTGTTCGCCTATATCCAGTTAACTCAACTAGCACAAAGGAGGTTATAGCCTGCCTCGATAAATACTTCAGCTATTACAGCAGACCAAAACGTCTAATATCCGATCGCGGTTCGTGCTTCACTTCCCTTGAATTCAGCGCATACTTATTTAAAAACGATATTTCCCATGTGAAGGTAGCCACTGCTTCCCGCAAGCGAATGGGCAGGTGGAAAGGGTAAACAGAGTCATTAAAGCCATTCTAAGCAAAATTTGTGAGCCGGTAAATCATGCCAACTGGTCCACCATGTTTGGCCAGGTAGAATATAGTCTAAATAATACCACACACTCCACCACTGGGCACTCGCCCAGCACATTACTATTTGGCGTAGAACAGAGGGGTACGATAGTTGACAAACTGACGGAACATCTCGAAGATAAACGTGAAGTTAACTGCGCGTGTGACCTCGAGGCAACTCAAGCGTCTGCTCTTGACGCTATCGAAAAGTCACAAGAATATAACTCGAAGCACTTTGCCGAACGCAGCAAGCCCCCTGAGACATACGCTGTGGGCGATTTCGTGGTTATACGCAACGTGGACACGACTGTCGGCACCAATAAAAAGTTGGTACCGAAATATCGGGGCCCTTACGTGATCCATAAAATTCTGCCTCACGGCCGGTATGTAATTAGAGACAGAGAATTGCCAGTTGACTCAGCTGCCTTACGACGGTATCGTAGAAGCGTCGCGCATAAAAAACTGGCTAATCAAAGCATAAACGATCTGAATGGCCCTTTTCGTCCCCATTTAGGCGACACTCAATACCGCATTTTGTTACTACACGCCCGAAATGTTAATAATGTAAAAGTAGAAATATGTAACAAGATTACACTGTGGAACAAATTCCGGTTAGCAAAAGTGAGGGGTGAAAATAGAGGCTAAATTAGAAAATTTAATTTAGCCTCTATTTTCACCCCTCACTCTCAGAATCGACTTAACTTTTGCTAACCTGAATTTGTTCCACAGTGTTATTTGTAGAGAATAACTATAAGGACAACCCTAACGTAATCGAGGTCGATTATAAAGTCAGGTTGGCCGATGCTGTAATCTGCCGAAACCCGAATTTGGCCACACTTACTATAAATGACTAGTGTAAATGTTGTCTAATCAAATAGTCGCTTTTATGAGTAGAATGCTTTTGCGGCCATCTGGCGACTCGATGAAGTGAGATGTCATAGAAGATAAGAATTAAGTTGTACTGAATTGAGAGTGTGGCAACGCCACCTTACAAGTAGCGAGTGAAGCGATTAGTCAATGGGGTGATGACACGTCATGTGTCATAGAATAAGATTAGCTTAGCAAGTAAAGGAATGTAAAGCTAAAAAATGCACCTGTGGCAACATTGTATTTTATGTCACCAGATGGGTGATAGCCAATCAGATGAAGGCTTTTCAAATACATTGATGCGCCCACTAAGTAGCGAGTAAAGTTGAACGAAAAGGGCAGAAAAGAAAAAGAAACCGAAGGGTACACAAGTGCCAGTCCGCGAGTTTCAGAATAATAAAGTGCTGAAAACTAAAGCTGGTCCTTTTGAAATAAATAACTCGACTCCAGCACCACCTATCGGGTCCGTTTTTCGCAAATGCTTTTTTCATCATGCTTACGAAATCGGTTCATAAATACATCTTTTATAAATAACTCGCCTCCCGCGCCACCTAACGGATCTATTTTTGGTAAACGTATTTTCCATTATGCTGAAACTATGCCTTTTGATTTTGAAAGAAATCGGTTCATAAATAAGACTTTTATAAATAACCCTACTCCCGCGCCACCTACCGGGTCTATTTTTAATAAACGTGTTTGCCATCATGCTGTTTTGAATTAAAAAAAAATCGGTTCATAAATACGATTTTTATAAATAACTCGACCCCAGCGCCACCTACCGAGTTTTCTGGTAGCCTATAATAGGACCATATATGCAAGGTATAACCTCTGAAAATTTGACTGAAATCTATGCAGTAGTTTTTGAGTTAACTCCGAACAACGAAAACGGCTATTATTTTATATATATAGATATATAGATTTCAAGAGTGTAATTTTTTTTGCGCTTTGTAAAAACAGCTATATCGGGTTTTTATAACATTCTATTTGATGTCAGATTTCTATAAATTGTACGCCCTTGTAAAGGTATTTAGAAAGTCTACATTGGTATAAATAGAGCTATTATCAGATCTTATAAACTTTGCAAGTATTTTTTTAAGCTTCTTACTATTGGTTACAGGGTGCCGCTTTCAGAAATAGCTACATAGTTTGACATTATAGGATATTCTTTTCTGGAGAAGGAATGTAGGCTTTTTAATACCTTTACAACGGCATATAATTTATAGAAATCAGACATCAAATAAGTAAGTTATAGAAACAAACGATTAACCCGAATAACCCAGAAGTTTGTTTGTGAATATATTTAGCTGATTTTTTTCAGGATCGTTCATTGGGGCCATAAATAAGAAATAAACGAAAAAAGAACGTCGGTAGGTGTCCTGGCTCGTGGGATATATCCTGTTGCCATATGGCAACGCCAGGGCTGATAGGTTACAGGTTTTTCAGGATTGAATATATTATTCATCGTTCTTTTACGTTTTTTACCAGAAAAAAAGATTTGAAAGGCTATTATGTTGATGAATGATTGCGATGATTATGTGTATGCCCGATGCTAGCGTTAGCATAGGTCGCCAAGCTATGCTGTTTATCAGACCCGTGCTAGCTATTATTAGGTCTGGCGGGCTGTTACAACTACCCAGAAACCTGGTATGTGCGCCGTTCATGGTAAAGAATGACGAATCGTCTGTCTTCTCAGCCAATATACTTTCCCCACGATTATTTTCCAAGCTTGAGTGCCAAAGATCCTGGTGCGCGTTAGGGTGCGTTCATACTAGGGCATTCAATCCCGGGATCCAGAATCCCGGGATTCCGGGATCCCGGACACTTTTCCATGTCCCGAAATCCCGGGATTACAGCTCCGGGATCCCGAGATTTTTACTGAGTTATTTACGGAATAAAAGAGATGCTGAAAACGAAAAAATTAATTAATTTGACATGAAAAACTAGATATACAGAACATCAAAATTTTGATTCAAAGTAAACTTGTGCCATTTGCACTTAGACATGAATCTCAGAACCTGCCTGAATTACTGTACTTGTTCAAACATTTTCTGGAAGAATTGTATAATAACGAAAAATCTGGTAGCAATTGATAACACAACAAGATTTTACAGTGTGGAAGGGTTGTTCCTCATATTATTTTGTTGGCGTTTTGTGTAAAATAAATTTCTGCAGATATTAGTAAAGAGTTTTTACAATCAATATATATATTTAAGAATACTATTAAAAATATTTAGACATTAAATTACGGACTCTTTTACTAACGTGCATTATGCTCCCTGTAAGACCAAAAACGGTGACAATGAATCTGTGTGGCTTAAAAAAGGCGAACCTACTGTTAAATGCAAAAGTTGTGATAAAGCCCAAATCCCGAAAAATCCCGGGATCCCGGGATTAGAATTTTTGGATCCCGAAATTCCGGGATTGAATGCCCTAGTTCATACAGAATGCCGAGCGGCGCCGAGCGGAGCAAGGCGGATCAAAGCGAAGCCGCTGGTGTTCACACTGAACGAAGCGAAGCGGAGATTTTCTCATGGACTCGGCTGCAAAGTTACCACGAAATTTCCCGTCAATGAAAAGCGGGAAAAATATTTGCTACATTTTATTCAAAAAATTAGTTTTAAAATTCGTGTTTACTTGAATATTTATATATCTTGTTTGCAGAAGCGTCATGAAGCTGAAAAATTAAATAGAACATTCAAAATCAAAAACTGCTTTGCTTTCAGCTCCAAAACGCTTCTGAAAAAGTTTGCTGTATGAACACTTTCATATAGCTACAGCAATTTGAAAACCTCACTCCGCTCGGAACGGCTTCCCTCTTGGTGGGAAAAAACGTCATTTCCGGCCCAAAAACTTCTTTTTCAAATGTATGCACACAGAATTGTTCTTATTAAACTTTTATCAGCTGATTAAGTCATCAATATTTTGATCGATTGTGGCTGTTTTTCTTTTGTTTATTTAATGTTTATTATTTTTCCATATAAGCCAAGCTTATTATATAACAAACAAATATAAATCCACATTTCAAACTTTGTGCAAAAATGCAAAGTATGCAGTTTGATAGCCCATTATTTTTCAGGGTAACAATGTGCAAGTTTTAAGTTGCTAAAGAATCGCGTTGATTTTTAATATTTTTTTTTCTCTTGTAGACATTTGGTTAGGTGGTCGATTGTCGAAAATGCTAAATTACGTTCTGCTAAGAATGAACTTAGCAATATTTCAGCCTTTTTTGCGTGCATTACATTTTCAATGAAGTCTTAAAACAGTCGCCTACTTTTTTCCGACTTTTTATACTGCTACAGCGTTTTTGGTGCTTTTGCGGGCGTGCGTGTTGCAATAGATCAGCTCTTCCTGATTTGGCTTTTAATGTGCTGCTGCAAAAAACAAAGCTTGTTAAGATTTATTAAGAAAATAATTCCGCTTCGTTCAGTGTGAACACCAGCGGCTTCGCTTTGATCCGCCTTGCTCCGCTCGGCGCCGCTCGGCTTTCTGTATGAACTAGGGCATTCAATCCCGGAATTTCGGGATCCAAAAATTCTAATCCCGGGATCCCGGGATTTTTCGGGATTTGGGCTTTATCACAACTTTTGCATTTAACAGTAGGTTCGCCTTTTTTAAGCCACACAGATTCATTGTCACCGTTTTTGGTCTTACAGGGAGCATAATGCACGTTAGTAAAAGAGTCCGTAATTTAATGTCTAAATATTTTTTATAGTATTCTTAAATATATATATTGATTGTAAAAACTCTGCTCTCAGAGAGC
>NW_016157947.1:145300-159000 GCF_001687245.7 Rhagoletis zephyria
CGGAGCAAGGCGGATCAAAGCGAAGCCGCTGGTGTTCACACTGAACGAAGCGAAGCGGAGATTTTCTCATGGACTCGGCTGCAAAGTTACCACGAAATTTCCCGTCAATGAAAAGCGGGAAAAATATTTGCTACATTTTATTCAAAAAATTAGTTTTAAAATTCGTGTTTACTTGAATATTTATATATCTTGTTTGCAGAAGCGTCATGAAGCTGAAAAATTAAATAGAACATTCAAAATCAAAAACTGCTTTGCTTTCAGCTCCAAAACGCTTCTGAAAAAGTTTGCTGTATGAACACTTTCATATAGCTACAGCAATTTGAAAACCTCACTCCGCTCGGAACGGCTTCCCTCTTGGTGGGAAAAAACGTCATTTCCGGCCCAAAAACTTCTTTTTCAAATGTATGCACACAGAATTGTTCTTATTAAACTTTTATCAGCTGATTAAGTCATCAATATTTTGATCGATTGTGGCTGTTTTTCTTTTGTTTATTTAATGTTTATTATTTTTCCATATAAGCCAAGCTTATTATATAACAAACAAATATAAATCCACATTTCAAACTTTGTGCAAAAATGCAAAGTATGCAGTTTGATAGCCCATTATTTTTCAGGGTAACAATGTGCAAGTTTTAAGTTGCTAAAGAATAGCGTTGATTTTTAATATTTTTTTTTCTCTTGTAGACATTTGGTTAGGTGGTCGATTGTCGAAAATGCTAAATTACGTTCTGCTAAGAATGAACTTAGCAATATTTCAGCCTTTTTTGCGTGCATTACATTTTCAATGAAGTCTTAAAACAGTCGCCTACTTTTTTCCGACTTTTTATACTGCTACAGCGTTTTTGGTGCTTTTGCGGGCGTGCGTGTTGCAATAGATCAGCTCTTCCTGATTTGGCTTTTAATGTGCTGCTGCAAAAAACAAAGCTTGTTAAGATTTATTAAGAAAATAATTCTCAATCAGTTCTACTTACAAGATTTAGTAACATAGAAAAATTACTGCGAAGTTAAAAAACGGCATTTTTTGCACAAAAAAGTCCGAGCGTCAACAAGATACAAAAAACGTCCAAATTACGTTAAAAACGTCAACCTGGCAACGCTGCATACCACCATACGGTTTTCACCCGCGCCCTTAATTCAGGATAATATCCTGCCATGCAGCAGGTGACGGGCGGTATATAAATGCTAAATATTTCGAGTTCAACATCGCCAAATCGGAAGGCTATACCCTGACATTCTAGGGTCGGGTTCCTGGGTTTATACCTTCTTCGATGTCACGATATTGCACAGTGTCATATAGGATGAACGCTAGACCTCCACCATAGTCTCCCTCGCGATCTCTACAGAGTCAAGTAACTGTACAACTCCGTTCATTGGACCGCGTATTCCAGTATGCCATGTCGAGCCATAGAGACGGTTATCTCTTTGATCTTACTTAGGAGTCCAATGCAGATTGAAGCCACGTTCCGGTATTTCTTATTTTGACACACGCGTGACTGTGTGCTTAGCAAAGGGCTGCTGGTTAACCTTCACACGGCAGTTGTGGCCCACTCCCTGTGTGACGCAAGGCCTGAGCAGTTTCTTAGACGATTTCACCCGTTACAGATCAGGCGGAGGAACATCGACTCCATCATCATCGACTGCGGGCTCGGGTTCCTCTTCTCCACAACTATCCGTGCTGCTACCATTTAGTAGGGCGAAAAAGTGTTCCCTCCATAATTTAAGTACGCTCTGGACATCGCTTACTAGGTCGCCATTATTGTTCTTATAGGAGTACGCCCTGGTCTTGAAACCTTCTGTAAGTCGCCTAACTCTCTGGTAAAATTTTCGGGCATTCTTCTTGTCGGCAGCATTTTAAGCTCTTCGCACTCACGTATTTCGGCCTCTCTCTTCTTATTGCGGCAAATACGTCTCGCTCCCCTCTTCAGATCCCTATAGTGGTCCCATACAGCGCGTGTTGAGCCCCATCGCAGCGTGGCCCTGTAGGCGGCATCTTTTTTCTCTGCAGCTTCCTGACACTCCTCATCGTACCAGTTGTTCTTTCGGGCTCGCTGAAATCCGACTACTTCTTCGGCGGCGGTACTTAATGAGCGGGAAATGTGGTTCCACTGCTCGTATATGTCAGTAAATATATGTAGTATTTTGATCGCGTTATGGTTTTTCACAATCAGCCTCATTGCATAAGTCGTAAATTAGGCTGAATTGTACGACTCGACAAGACAGTGCTGCCAAGTTTTTCCGTTTTAATACACTAGTCGAGTGGAAATTTTACGCAATGACATAAAATTTTCGATACGATCCGACTCTCGAAAAACGACTTTCATTCGACACGACTCTCGCAATTAGGCTGAATATTCACAGTGCTTTTCATGTTTAATCGTTATCGTAAATTTTTTATTAAAATGTTGTTCATTCTATAACTAAAACCTTATAAATCAAAGTTTTAAACTTTGTACTTAATTTTTCTAAAAACTCTGATTAATAAGTTTTACAGCCTTATTCTGTATCACGAACGATAGGCAACAGGAACGATTCGTCTGCAGAGGAATGCTTCAAAAATTAGTCCGGCGGCATCATTTTAGCCTGTTTGAACGCAACCGAGACCATTGCAACGTAATGTATGAAAAGCAAGACGAAGACGACCGATAGAGTTTACAATCGCAATTAGAGAGGTTGTCGTCTGCAGACGAATCGTTCGTTCTGCCTATCGTTCGTGTTACAAAATAAGGCCCTTAAATTTTTATGACAAGGTACAAAATTTAAAACTTTGATTTATAAGATTATAATTATAGAATGAACTGTATTTTTGTAAAAATTAACAAAAACTAAAACTAAATCCAAACTCAATCAAAAGGTAGAGTAAATATACAAATTTATTTGGGAGCTTAATATATTTAAGTAAAACACACGTATGTATATTTTACTGATTTTGTTCACATATACATTGTAATTTAGTTTAATTTGGGGCTTCAATTCATAAAAAGTTAAAGAAATTGTTGAAAAGACTAATTCACAAAAAAACTTACCAAAGAGAGCGTTGTTTAAGCTTAAAGGAGGTCAGTCCCTCTTTACAAAACGTAATTCATTTCCATTATAATATTTGGGGTCATTATCCTATTCAGGTTTCTTGTAATGCCATCTGACAGCAACAAACGCTTGAAAAGCTCCATCTAAAAATGTAGAAAAATAATATATCGATCCCTAAACGCCAAAAAGACGTAAGCGACAGTTTTAAAAAAAATTTCCTTTTGATGCATAAATGTTCCTAGAGCATTTAAAAGTATTTCTGCATCAAAATTAAAAATATTAAGATTTAGGTGAGCTGGACCGATTTGAAAATAGCTTTAAAAATGGAGTTTTTAAGAATAAAAATAGTTTCTTAAAGGATTTAAAAAAGAAAAAATCCCTCAGATGACAAAACAGTTTAAGCTTCAATAAATTGCATAAAAACATTTTAAACATTTTTCAACAGAATCATAATAATGAGATTATCAATGCTGTTTTTGAACTTTTTTTCAAAGATTGGTTTAAGAAAAACTTCAATAACTGTGCCAAAACTATACCGATTTTGACTTGTGAGATATCAGTGGAAAGGTATTTTCTCACTCTTTTCTTATCAAAGAAACTCATTTTTAAGATATTTTTATGCAATTTTTTTAAGCTTAACTTGTTTTGTCATCTGAGGTGATTTTTTTGAAAAAATACTTTATATCAACTATTTTTATATAAAATCTCAATTTCCGGAGGTATTTTCAAATCGGTCCCAGCTCACGTTTACTTTAATATTTCTCGAAATATTTTGGTGCAAGTCTTAAATATAATGGATGTTATAATTTCAATCGAAAAAGTTTACCGATTTTTTTTATGGGGAGTGATGCAGTCTAACGCACTTATACATTACATATGTATTAAAATATTTTTCAAGTAATTTTTTAATTGTATTTTATGAACATTTTACGTCTTTTTGTTGATTTTGGGAAATTTTTACTTCCATCTCCTCAAGAGAATTCATTGATTTCAGAGGAAATTCTGCAACGGGAACCTCGCTCCGCAAATTCCCAGCTGTTTTATTTATCGCCGCTAGGATGGTTGATGTTTTTTTTTTCAAAATAGTCTCGGATATTGCTTCGACTCTCTGCACCAGTGGTGCCAGAAAACAATTTCGTTTGGAACTAAATCGGCCGAAAAAAAGCTTCTTCTTCTTCTAATTTAGCGCTGTAACCGCCTAAGTGATTTTGACCGAGTTCAACAAAGCACGCCAGTAGTTTATGTTCTGTGCCAACTGGCGCCAATTGGAATAGCCACCACCAGCGGTTTCCGAGTTGAATACTTTCAGAGCTGGAGCATTCGAACCGACATGGCCAAGCCAGCGGAACCGCTGTATTTTAATTCGCTGCGCTATGTCCATGTCGTTGAAAAGCTCATACAGCTCATCGTTCCATCGTCTGCGGTACTTGCCATCGCCAACGCGTAAAGGCCCGTAGATCTTCCGCAAAATCTTTCTCTCGAATATTCTAAGAGCCGCCTCATCGGATGTTGTCATTGTCCATGCTTCGGCGCCATACACCAACACGGACATGACAAGTGACTTATAGAGTGTAGTTTTTAGTTTTCGTACGTCTAGAGAGGACTTTACTCCTGAATTCCCTACTCAGTCCAAAATAGCACTTGTTGGCAAGAGTGATTCTGCTTTGATTTCCATGCTGACATTATTATCGGTGTTAATGCTGGTTCCGAAGTAAACGAAATTCTCTACTTTCTCGAAATTATATGTCAGTAGTGACGTGCGTTCCAAGGCGCGCATGCGCTGACTGTTTATTTGATGACAGGAGATACTTCGTCTTGTCTTCGTTGACCGCCATACCCATTCAATTTGCTTCCTTATACAACTTGGGAAAGGCAGAAGAGACTTCGCGGTTCTTGTTACCGATGAGTCGATATCATCAGCGTACGCCAGCAATTGTTCGCTCTTGAAAAAAAATTTTCCTGAGCGGTTCAATTCTGTAGCTCTTATTATCCTCTCCAACATCAGATTAAGGAAATCGCATGAAAGGGAGTGGTCCTGTCTGAAACATCATTTGGTGGAAAACTCTGACGGAGCTGGTGGTATTTCTCAACGTCATTTTACACAGCCGAATGAGTTTCGCGGGGATGCCAAATTCAACTCCTTTTAGTGCTATCGATAGCGGCTTTGAAGTCGAAAAATAGGTGGTCGATCCTTTTCCCGCGGGTCTTTACCAAGATTTGGTGTATTATGAATACCTGGTCTATGGTGGATTTGCCAGGCCTAAAGCCACACAGGGCTTCAGGCTTTCACACAGTACGCTCGATAAGACCTTGTAACCTATGCTTAGAAGGCTGATTCCGCGGTAGTTGGCGCGAATGGTGGGGTCTCCTTTCTTGTAGATTGGGCAGAGCACACTTAAATTCCAGTCATGCATTCATCTGACCATATTCTGCATAAGAGTTGATGCATGCACCTTATCAGCTCCTCACCGCCTCACTTGCATAGCTCATCTGGTAGGCTGTCAGCTACAGCAGCTTTGTTGTTTTTCAAGCGCACTATTTCTATTCGTACCTCGTCATAGTCAGGTGGTGGAACATCAACTCCGTCATCATCGACCGGGAGTCGGGTTCGTCTTCTCTACAGCTTTCAGAGCTGTTGCAATTCAGTAGAGTGGAAAAGTGTTCCGTAATTTAAGTATGTTCTGGGCATCATCTGGGCCCTGGATTTAAAACCTTCCGTAAGTATACTGGATCGCTGGTAAAATTTTCGGGCGTTTTTGCTGTCGGCCAGCATTTCAAGCTCTACGTACTTACATATTTTGGCCTGTCTCTTCTTAATGAGGAAAATACATACGTCCCGCTTCCCTCTTCAGCCCCCCCTAATGGTCCCACAGGGCTCGCGTTGCTCCCGATCGCAGCGTGGCTCTATAGGCGGCATCTTTTTTCTCTGTAGTTTATTGACACTGACACCAGAAAAAGCTATCATTGGGTAGGTTCAGAAGGTGCAGAAGTTGAGCGCAACCGTTGCTAAAAAATCAATGATCGTAAGGCGTCTTCTGAACGGCTTGATACATTAGCTGTCAAATTCAAAACACACAACACGTTGTCTCAAATGATCAGACAAATTTTACGATCATCTAACACGCAACTGTTCAGTTGATCAGAAGTACAAAACAACGCGTTCAGAAGGTGCAATCGCAACAGTTACTGAGCTGTTGCGCCTTCTAAACGTGCCCATTACTAGTTGATATTTTGCAGCAATACGATCAATAGTGTCAAGTGCTATCATCGATAGTCAATGCAATGTTAACAACTATTCCAAATTAACCGGGATGGCGTTGAAAAAAAAAATTTATATTGAGGATATAAACACTTTTAGGGCCGTTTTCTCAAGTAATTTTTAACTTCAAAATTCACTTTATGTTTAAATATTGCTTTTAAATGTATAGGTCTGTTTAAGTAAAGCGTTTTGTTATACACCTAAATTTATTTATTTATTTTCATAAATATATATGTATTACTGAAGCTCATATATAATCTATACTAATAATAAATCGTAGCGCTTTCGACAGAAGCAGCATTTTGATACTTTTTGCTTACACCCGATTTACATGATTCAAGTACTTGAAAGGAATTCTTGCTCATTCTCTTTTGTGTCTTCTATTTGCTTTTACACGTTTCAATTCTGTTGAATTCAAGTTTTTGATTCTTTAAATTGGAAGCAACGAAAATGTCAAAAGCAAAGCAAGAAAGTTGAAACGACTTGCCGGTACAGACTCATGTGTACTCGTCCCTTTTCTTCTCACCCCCTCTCTTCCACATGCGAGCAGAATTGAATTCAATACTTGAACTGTGTAAAAGCAGTCTTACTATGACTTTTGGATACCGTTATGTTTATATGTAGCCCAATTTTTTCAAACAAAGTTTTACCTACTTAGGGCCGGTTACTCAACGTCTGGTTAACACNAAATGCTGACTTATTCCCCATTGACAACACTGGATCACAAATTTTAGTTTGGTTCTTGTTCTCCAAACGCCACTATCGGTGATTCCGAAAATCGAGTTATTTTTTTTATGTGGATGCGTTTTCGAGATATTTACAATTTACTGTTATTCAGCTTAAAACAAAAAGTGTTTCCACTTAATCACGTATATCCTATGAACTAAGGCCCCTATTATGAGTTGCATTCGATTTTCGACTGTGGTCGAAAGTGCTGAGCGAACGAATTTTCATTTGGTATTATGGCGCTCATTCGATGAAGAATAGCGCTATTGTGAATTTCGCTCGTTTAGGTTGTTCACAATAGTATATTTTTCACCGCTGAGAAGCTTTGTTTACAGATCGAGCAAACTAAATATAGTGCTTATACATATGTACATAAGTAAATTTTTGCAAATTAAAATGAAATAAAAAAGAAAGTGAGTTTATAGAAACGTGGTAAAAAAAATTTTAATTAGCACAACGAAGTTCTGGTTGAACGATTCGTCAGAGGATGAGGGTTTAAAAAACTGGCCAAGAGCAGAAAATGTGAGAGCTTAAGTGCAGTATTTTGAATATATTTTGACATACAATATATTTAAGAAATTTTGTGATCCAAATATATTAAAACTATAAACAGCTCCATGATTTTGTTTTCAGAGATTGTGTCAACAGCGTATATGGATTTTCTTTCATATGTAAAACCAGACTTTCGAGCTTGTGTTTACTATTCACCACGTTGGAACTGCTTGAAATTAATATAAATTGTTTAAAATTAGTGTCTAGCCGCCAAAAAGTAAGAAAACAAATGCAAAATCATACATTTTTAAAATTTTATAACATTTCGCTACACCAACGAAAGCAAAATTCTGTTCGACAGAAAATTCGATACTCAACGAAAATTTCGACACGCTTGCATAGCTCATAATACGAATTTCACTTTCGATCCTCGATAGCCAGCGAAGACAATGTAGAAAAATGTGTTAATTTTAATATTACATAGCCCAATTTTGCAGGAATCAATAAATGTACAAAGATTGATTAATAAGGAACACGTAGCAAAAATTTTGGACATGTAGCCCTTTAGGTAAGTACGACTTTTAGCACATAAAAAAATGGATGTGTTAAGAGTGTTTGCAATTTCATGTAGACCAAAAGGAAGGTGTGCAGCAAAGTGAATTTTTGGACTCGCTATTGTAAAAAGCAATACAGAGTGCATATTTATATTTGTGGACGGTAGCCAACCACCATAAACTGCACAGCTGTTGACTCCACAGCAACGGCAGTCTCACTCTGCTCAAGTAACTTGCTGACAATTCTTTTGTTTTCCCTGTGCTGAGATCTTTCCGCACGCTGGGGAACCCCCCAGAAATAGTAGGCACCGCACCACGTTTTAAACGACGAAGTTTTGCAAGACCTAAGGCGTTAACGAAAACGATATTAAATGCAATTAATATGAAAATACACAATATGTTACCCAATTCGAACTGTGTATTATTTTCAATATCTTCACTAGTAAAGTGCTTCATGCACACATAGCTGGATTTGGTGTTTAATGCATAATCGCCGGCAAAACTTCTTCCACTGTACACTTCATTTTGCTTTGTAATGTCTCAATAATTGTTTAAAACCACGTAGAAATATTAACGCACAAATATTAAAATTGTTATTTGGTTTTTTCGTATGCTCACAATCAACAATTGCACCAAGATGACGTCACGCACACAGCTGATTCTGTCAAAATCACAAAGAGCGGATTAGCGGTACCGTAATTGGCGCAATCTCTATTTCTCTCAATCGTGGGTAACATTCACACATATAAATTCAAGGCCGTATTTAAGAAAAGTTCTCTAACTTCTACAATTTTTATGCGATTGCAATAAATGAGGTATCAGTTTATTTGAAAATAGATTTAATTTCAGATAGTACTCGATATTTTGAAATTGTATGAATTATCGATGATCAAAATTAAAAACAAATAAGAGAAAGAGGGGTCTTTTTTTAAATTACCCGATAAAAAATCCTTACAAGCCAAGTGCGACAATAGATTTTTATATACCCTATATATTCTCTTCTCAGATCATATTCGATCTTTGAAAATCCTATTTTCCGACCTAAATCGACAGGTCGCCACCTCTAAATAACCTTTAAAATATCTATAAAAATAGGCAATAATGTATCTCATAAAAACGAATAAAATTAGGAGGTAGGGTCTTGAAGTTTGCAAAAAAAAAACCATTTGCAAAAAAAAACCATTTTACTTTTGGCCAACAAATAGCAGTTCCCAGACCATAGTCGGGGACTTCTCTCCCGGTTCGCATCACTGTGCCCGGTATAGTTTGTGTGCTCCCACGCACGTGGTACAAACTAATTGACTTACTTGCCCATTTTCCATTTGCTTACGCGCCATTTGCATAAGGAATGGAACTTTACTATGCATTAATCGAAATAGAATAACATGAAGGTATCGAAAATAGCCTGAGAACACCAAAGCCAAATGAATTTTAGTCAACACTTATACAATGAAATTACAGATTTTTAATTTTAATTACAATTGAAACCTTCTGGAGCTAAGAAAGTGCTAGATAATTTTGAAAAGAGCTAGGAGCTAAATCCCAATTTTCGGTGCTAAATAGAAAAATAAAGAGCTAAATCTAGCTCCAAAAACAGCAAAATGGCAACACTGCTCTGCACTCTATTCTCTAAAGTAGGGTTGGGCGGCAGTGCGGGCAAGCGGGTGCTAGATAAAACTTAAAACCGAAGGGGTAAGCACTAGCCATGTATTAACCCACTTTATGCAATGTATATTGCCAAAGGCTGTAGTGTTCCCTTTTTTGTTTATAGAGACAAAATTTCTAACTAGACTTGTAGTCTATTTATTAAAAATAGTTCAAAATAATAAAAGGCCACCCAATTTATTTTATTTTTTGTTTTAATAAATGAATAAAATTTAAATTAATCATAGGTGAGAAATAGTATGTGCCCATTCATAGTGGCGAACAATAACGAGTTAACGATCTTGGTTGCGCATGTGTTCGTAAGGCCCTGTCTCCACAGGAAAACACTGATGTCGTGATAACCATGTCACAAAATATATTTCCAATGGAGACCGCCTATTTCTCATGTGCTGCAATATATGTCAGCGCTTATTGCTTGACATCTATGGCAGGCAATTCGATAGTTTGGCAGCCATATTTTCATTTGAAAGAAAGCGTGCTGGTGGTAACATTGATGAAATTTTGATATTAAATCAAAATAAAAATCTGTTCCCTATTGGATTATTTATGATTACGTGTTAGAAAATTATTCAGCAAGTTTTTTAAAGATTTAAATGTTTTCAATGTTTTTAAACACCGAAATTGAGAGAATGTTGTCTGGTGGCGTCATGCGGCAAATGCTTATTTCAAGACATCAAAGTGGCCACATACAAAAACAGTTGGTACGCCATCGGTGTTCGCCTGTGGAGTTCTGCGGCAAATAAGAGTGCAGAGAGCTGCTACCAAGCTCAGTCGGTAGCAAATAGATATGGAAATTTTGAAAAGTAATCGATTCTCGAATCTAACTTTATCCTTACCCCTGCAAAAAACGGCTGACCATATCGGAAACAAACTATCGATTGTAGGCTCGCCTACATATGTATATACATACATACATCAAAGAAAATTTTGCTTCATTGTTAGCTGTGGTGAAAAATAAAGAAGTCGGTGAATTTAAAGAAAGAATTCATCAAAATCCGTATATTCTATTTGTAATTAAAAAAATGAGGAAAAAAACCTTTTTTAACGCTATGTGGATAGAGAAGAAAACATTTTAGGCCAGTGCGCTTATGCCGACTATGGAGTCAGTGACTATAGTGCTGAAATACAGTGCAACGCCAACGTGGGACTCCAGCAGAACCTAGGAATGCAGGTAGAAAGACCAAACGGCGCTGAGGCATATGTTTTTAGCGACGAAAATTCAGACCCCGATGAAAAATAAGAAGAATTGTCTGAGCTCAGTGGCTCTGAAACAGCTTGCGAAATTAAGTTAATATTCGACAATATATTTTTACAAATAAAACAAACACATAACCTAAATCGAATTGTATTTTTTAATATGGTTTCATGTATTTTTGGATATTTCGCTGCCAACTATTCAATAATTTATCAATTATTTAGAGGTAAGAATAGTGGTCAGAAAAATCACTAATTATCGCGATATTTTCCCAATAGTTTCATCGCTAAACTCACTTGTACATCACCAGCTAGATGACATGTGTGAGCGAGTGAACATACTGTAACGCAAATGCGCCCGTGTGTGTGCAAGAAAAGGATGCACTATCACACGCCCAGAGAAGTGGTCACTTTTTTCCCCAAGCCCATACAAAACTAACCGCTAAACTGACGAAAAGGATAGTGCATCCTAAAAATTGCTTCATTTTGTGACACATATTAAAACTCTTGCTACAATGATTTTAATTGTTTCATTATAATAGCATTATTATGGTCTGATTACACAGGCCGACAAAATTTTTACCCAGAAACCAGACTATACTTTCCCGAATGTGAACATGGCCGCTATGTTACTTACATGATTTTCAAGATATGGAAAAATTGGAAAATCCGTAAACTTAAAATTGTAATATCTCAGCGAAGCAAAAAGATATTTGAGCAAACTCAACGCCATTTCAAAGAAAGACTTGTACTTTAACACCTTTTTTGTAATTTTTTTAGAAAAATTACTCTGCCTTGCATACGCAACTTCAAAAATGGGCAAAAAAGGCATTTTTTTCACTTATAGGTTAGAATATCTCAAAATCCTGATGTGATAAAGCAATTCTGTGGCCAGATTTGAATTCAGCGCACCGAAAACCTTCGGGAAAGTATAGTCTGGTTTCTGGGTAAGGAGATCGGTCTTATTTTGTCGGCCTATGTTATTCATACTTCGCACAACTTCGCATAAACTTCAAATTGTAATTTCGTATATACTTTGTATGTATTTTGTTTGTATTGTTGCTGGTGGTTGATTTTTCCGACAGGATGGTAAGATGATTTGTATTCCATTAGCCAGAAATTAGCAGAAATTTTAAAAACTTAGCGACCTGTTGAGTTTAGATTTTCATTCATATTTTCTTAAGTTACATTTTTATTGCACTGGTACAAATGTTCTTGCGAAGTTATGCGAAGTATGTATAATCGGACCTTTAGCTACGATTGATGCCTGTATAATTGGCCGTTTTTATAGATTTTTCAAGTGAAAGAAAAGTTGAAGAAATAAAGAATCGATTAGATTCGAAAAATTCGAATCTCGCCGTCGATTATTCGATTCCAAGAATGGTCCCCCTGCAAAAAATGGCTGACCATATCGAAAAGAAACTATCGGTTGCACGCTCGCATACATATGTACATACACACATACATCAAAGAAAATTTTACTTCATTGTCAGCTGAGGTGCAAAATAGAAAAGAAGTCGGTGAATTTAAAAACAGAATTAATAAAAATCAGTGTATTCAATTTGTATACAAAAAAAATTTGCAAAAAAAACCTTTTTTTTAGCGCTGTATGGATAGAGAAGAAAAAATTTGGGGCCAGTGTGCTTAGGCCGACTTAGACCAAACGGCGCTGAGGCATTTGTTTTTAGCCCGATAAAAACCCCCGATAAAAAATGAGAAGAATTGTCTGAGCTCAGTAGCTCTGAAAAGCTTGTGAAATTAAGTTAATATTCGACAATATATTTTTACAAATAAAACAAACACATAAACTAAATCGAATTGTGTTTTATAATTTGGTTTCATGTATTTTTGGACATTTCGCTGACATCTATTCACTAATTTATCAATTATTTAGAGGTTAGAATAGTGGTCAGAAATATTATAGCGATATTTTCCCAATAAATTCATCGCTAAACTCACTTGTACATCACCAACTAGATGACATGTGTGAGCGAGTGAACATACTGTAAGGCAAATGCGCCCATGTGTGTGCAAGAAAGGGATGCACTATCACACGCCCGCAGAAGTGGTCACTTTTTTCCCAAGCCCATACAAAACTAACCGCTAAACTGACGAAAAGTTTTAGTCAGTTTTCCCACTAATTTAACCGATAATCATAGGTCAGGCTTCTTGCAGGGCCCTGNTACTTCATTGTCAGCTGAGGTGCAAAATAGAAAAGAAGTCGGTGAATTTAAAAACAGAATTAATAAAAATCAGTGTATTCAATTTGTATACAAAAAAAATTTGCAAAAAAAACCTTTTTTTTAGCGCTGTATGGATAGAGAAGAAAAAATTTGGGGCCAGTGTGCTTAGGCCGACTTAGACCAAACGGCGCTGAGGCATTTGTTTTTAGCCCGATAAAAACCCCCGATAAAAAATGAGAAGAATTGTCTGAGCTCAGTAGCTCTGAAAAGCTTGTGAAATTAAGTTAATATTCGACAATATATTTTTACAAATAAAACAAACACATAAACTAAATCGAATTGTGTTTTATAATTTGGTTTCATGTATTTTTGGACATTTCGCTGACATCTATTCACTAATTTATCAATTATTTAGAGGTTAGAATAGTGGTCAGAAATATTATAGCGATATTTTCCCAATAAATTCATCGCTAAACTCACTTGTACATCACCAACTAGATGACATGTGTGAGCGAGTGAACATACTGTAAGGCAAATGCGCCCATGTGTGTGCAAGAAAGGGATGCACTATCACACGCCCGCAGAAGTGGTCACTTTTTTCCC
>NW_016157947.1:160090-178166 GCF_001687245.7 Rhagoletis zephyria
ATTACAAAATTGTACTAAAAAGTACTGCGTATTAGGAAAGTATATTGTAAATGAAATTGTATCAAACAAGTACAATTGTGCCAAAAATGCCAACACTGTTCTGTATACATACTTTTTTTTTTCTTTTTTACTTTTTTACTCATATTTTATCTTTCAGCTTCGCTAAAAGCACTTCTACCAACGCTTGGCTTACCAAATTTACGCCAATTGATGAAATTTTGCGATTTAAATTCATTTTCAATAATGTAAATAACGATTCGTGTTGAATCGAAAATCGCCTCGTCTGAATAGGAATGGCAACTTTTTCACTTTCAACTTCTCATTCAACTTCGTATTCAGCTTTTTTTGCCTGTAAAATCGTGTCAAAATGCCAGAACGTAAGCAAAATGCGCTCACTAAAAGAGAATAACAGGAAAAGTAAAGGAACGCAAAAAACCAAATTTTTAGTCTAAATAATGGCAACAACAAAACTAACGTCAAATAAGAATGGAAATGTATGTACAAAACACATTCACTCAAGCACAAGCACAATAAACACTTACTATATCAATTATTTTTTGCCTCCTTCCAATTTCAATTCACTTTTTTTACTTTTTAGATTATTCTCACTTTTTGCGTATTCTTTAATATCCGTTAATTTAAATTCAGTTGAGTTTGACACTTTTCAAGATTTTGCCAGAAAAAATTCTTCTGACTAAATCTGACTACTTCGGACTGAAGAGAGTCACTCTCACTGAGTGTTGCTCTCTCATTTTGGATGTCATTTTCGAGTTAAGGAACGCTTTTTGGACTAAATCTGACTACTTCGGACTTTTTCTTACTATTTCTGGGAGATAAGGAACGCAACTAATANACTTCGGACTGAAGAGAGTCACTCTCACTGAGTGTTGCTCTCTCATTTTGGATGTCATTTTCGAGTTAAGGAACGCTTTTTGGACTAAATCTGACTACTTCGGACTTTTTCTTACTATTTCTGGGAGATAAGGAACGCAACTAATATTTATATCACAGTATATACAGTAATAAACCTTTTTGAGTACTCCTCGGGGGTAAAATCTGATCAGGGTTGAAAATGAGACGGAGCATGCATTTTGTTGATTCAGAGTTATATACAAAATTGCTGTGGTATGAAAGAGAGCAACAATCGTACTATTACTACGTTTATACGCACGCATTATTTGCAAATAACATTTTGCAAAATGGTAAACTTTGCCGTATAAACGCTGAGTTAATTTTTTATTTGCAAATAACTAAATCACGCAAATAAGTATTGATTAGTGGTACTATTTGCAAATAAGCGCAAGACGCTGCCTTCTTAGGTTAATCTTCCTTTTCGATGTTCATCTTATTGCCTTTTTATAATCAAGACGTTGCCATTTTTAACTTTATTTTCCTTTTCGATTGTCATATTATTGCCTTTTTATAATCAAGCAATATTAAAAAAGAACTTTTCACCATCGAATAAACAGTGAGTTAGGTATTTGCAAATTATTTTTATTTGCAAAAAGCTTACGCATAAACGTAGGTTATTGCAGTGTGGCACAAGTCATGACTGTGTAATAGTGCCCGAAACTAATTGCAAAAGCGTAAAAACATTGCAAATTATTGTCTATTATTAGGCATGTTTTATTCAACCATCACAAGCAAATAGCCAAATCTTGGTCAACTAAAACGAAATTAGCTTATTTTCTATGTTAGCATAATTTTAACAGTTGTTTGACTGCAAATAGTGTCAAAGTAAGTTTTTGCCTCTTTCTGATTGGCTGAAGGAGAAAATTTCTGATGCTGAATGGCAATGCCTCTTGTTCAATATACAAGCCAAGATAGCTTTTCATAAGCCAATATAATTATGTTGGGTAAGTCCTCCATACAAAATAAGCTAATAGCTTAAATTTCTGGACAAATAAAACACGGCTATTATAGATACTAGTACAGATAGTTCATAGTTCATAGTTCAGTGTATAATAATTAATATTACACCGTACATGATAATGAACTGTTAAATGCTAAAAACGCTTGTAACTTGTAGATAACTCAAACTTGGGTGTGCTTAATGGACTGTCTGGGCATTGGGGTCTGTATATCTATCCAAAGTTTATATTTTTTTTTTTAAATAAAGTCTTAAATATATTCGGAAATTTAGAATTTGGCTTGATAAATTCACAAAATTTACGCTTTTCATAAAAATATAATCTTACAATGGACTTTTTTTATTTTAAACTTACATATAAGAAAACTCCATTCAATGCTAATAATTACGATTTAAGTTTTCCAGTATATAAAACACAATTAATTACGTACTTAACTATTGATATTATTCTTCATTAAGCATGAATATCAGCATACATTAAAGATTAATATTTTTTTATTTTTTATTTATTTATTTATACAAGGCTTACGTAATAATTAATTATTATATAAACTTAAGCAAACGCAGCGCTAGCAGCAGAGGCTTTCGGCTGGCTGGTGGAATGTGATCGGTCAGATACGACGGAGTAGATCCGTGTGCTTTAGAAATCTGTAGATTTTGTTGATGTTAGCTTCTGTTACGTCCTTTAAAAGTAGAAGAGGATCCAGATTGTCAAAATGATGATACCTTTGGGAAGTAAGTTCTGGGCAGGATACCAGTAGATGATGCACGCTGGCTGTTGCATGACAGAAGGGGCAGGTGTTGGATCTAGTTCCTTGTAGTAAGTGCGCGTTTGTAATTATGGTGTGCCCAATTCGGAGACGTGTGAATGGGGTGATATGGTTGGTAGGTACCGATGTAGGGTAAACGGGTTTTATTCGGCTAGGGTTAATATCCGAATAATGGTGATTATAGTCCGCCCATTGGTGTATTAACTTAGATTGCCTCTGTCGATGAATTAGACGGTAAATGTCTCGAGGTAGGATGACTTCAGATGTGATTATTGGTGTGATGGAAATATCCTTGGCGATTGTGTCCGGAGTGTCCGGGTATCCACATGAGTTTAATATTACTCTGGTGGGAAACAATCGTGTTTTTAATACTCTCGATGATGTAGCTTGATTTGTTGTGGTTTTGGAGGGCTTGGAAACAGGACAAGCTGTCGGAGAAAATTATATGCTTACCCTTGAAGCATGTTTTGCTAACCATCCAGGGTGGGTGATGAGCAGGGAACGGATTTTTAGGACCTAAAAACCTATAAAAAAAAGGCAAAATAAAATAAAGAAATAGGCTGGAAAAGGCAAAATAAAATAGCGAAAAAGGCAGGAAAAGGCACTAGGTATTGCAAAAAAGGCAAAAAAAGGCAAAACAAAATAGCGTAAAAGGCAGGAAAAGGCACTAGGTATTGCAAAAAAATCAAAATAAGACACTTAAAAGACAGAAAATACGAAGAACAATCAAAAAATACATTTATTTTAGAAATGTTTATATTACAAGTAAAAAGAGAAAAACTGTGAACTAGTTTCATTATATGAAAAATTTGAACTTTGAATCTTTGACTATTTTATCCTTTCGAGTTTCTAACTCATAAAACTTTAATCTGTATAGTTGTAGTAACATTGAACCACAAGATGCATTTTGAAGTTTTCTGGCAGCATTTTCATTCAATTTTCGCGAAGAAAAGCCTTGAACGTACTAAATGTGCGCTCGACGGAAGTTGATACAAGTGGAGCCCAACTTAAAATGTTTGAAACGTTCATATTATCAGGAATAGGGCGTTTTCCTCGCCCTTTACAATTTTATCCACTCTCCTTATTGTCTCCAAGCCTACGTTAGCTGAGAAAACGGCTTTAAATTTTTCCAACACCAATTTGGCAAGAGGTCCCTGCGCTTCTATAAGCCGCATGGGCATGTGTATATCTTTTAATCTTTAAAAAAAATTGTAAATGCTATAATCACTTTTTTAAAGGTAGAAAAGGCAAAAAAAGGCAAATATCTTAAAAAAGGCAAATATCTTAAAAAAGACAAAAAAAGGCAACATCAAATGTGTATATATGGAATCAGAGAAAGCTAAATCGTGGACATTCTTAATGGAATATACTCTATCTCTTTAGCAGAAAAAAAGGCTATTTCCATAAAATCCGTTCCCTGGCGATGAGTGTACCGCGGAGGGTGTTGTTTGAACGGCAGATCGACATATTTCGCAAATAAGGCGCAGGTGTGGATACGTGCGGCTGCAGCTTGAAAGTCATTACGAATAAGAGGATTGGAGCTTAGAGTGAGCTTTGGATACAGCCTGAATATTTTGTCCTCCATGTTGTCGTGTTGGTCAGAGGAGGCGTTAGAAAAGTGGCTGGCGAGTTCTTGAGCAATTTCCCGGGGATATACAAGATTGCCGTGAGTGGAGTTAAGGAATTTGATGTGGGAATTGGAAGGTAAACCAGTGAGCTTTTTTATGTCGGCCCAGATTTTCTTAGGGTCGGATGACGCAGTAATGTTGCTGGTGAATTTTTGAAAACATACGAGCTTAGCGTCTTTGATTTTCCGACGAAATTGCGCGTTCAGTTTTTTGATTTGAATGAGATTTGTGGACGACCGGTTTGAAATTATGCCACGCATGTTGCTTAGCTTGCCTAAGGGATGCAATATCATTGTTCCACCATAAAGGGGCTGGTTAGTGATGGCAAAAAAACTTGAATAATCGATTAATCGGTTAATTGATTAATCGAAAGGATTCGATTAATAATTGCAATTAATCGGTCGAAAATAATAAAAACCATTTACTAAGGGCCAATTTCACAGTGCGTAGTTAACTCAGAATCGACAGTTAACTATAGATTTTCAGTACAAAATTCTGTAGTTAACTCCCGATTCTGAGTTAACTACGCATTGTGAAATTGGCCCTAAGTTATAAAAATTGGCCATGAATTCAGTGCGCAAACAATCAAGNTTTTTGTTCGTCAAGACCAGTGATTCCCAAAGTAGTCTAGGTGAACCCTGAGGGGTCCACGGGAGACTCGATAAGAGTTTACGTTGGCGTGAAAAAAGTATGGGGGTCCACGAGTCACAAGTGGGGGTCCACGAAAATGTATCTGGTTTCGATAGTAAATATCCAAAATGGTTGCTTGATAGCCTATTTATTTAACTTGCATTTTTTTGAATGGTGTCTAGTGCTCTGCCGCTGTGGTGTAGTGGTAAGCAGTGCGCGCTTCCACTCCGTAACGCCTGGGTTCAAACCCTGGTCAAAAAATAGAGAAAAAAGGGTTTTTCTTAACAGCGGTCGTCCCTCGGCAGGCAATGACAAACCTCCGAGTGTATATCTGCCATGAAAGACAGCTTCTCATGAAAATACAATCGCCGTTCGGAGTCGGCGCAGTCAAGGCGCACGCCACAAATCGGAGGAGAAGCTCGGCCAAACACTAGCATATGTGTAAGCGCCAATCTATTATTATTATTATGTAAACCCATTAAATTTTTGCATAAAAAATTGCAAAATTGAAGTATCACTTACCGTTGATTTTTGGCAATTTTTTTTTTACGGTTATGCTTATTTCCTTCCATATAAAAAAGCGTGTGGAAGCAAATGCGAAACACCGCATTTGGAAAATAAAGTGAAAATAACCTGCGTTGTGTTTTTTAATTGTTTTATTTGTTAGGTTAAACTTGTGTTGCGCTTTTTGCAAAAATATCGTTTAAAAAATTTGCAGAATACGAGAATATAAAAAATCTCCCAACTAGTAAAAGTATACAGATATATGTATGTACCCGGTAGAATGGACACTTTTATTGTTGCTAATATTTTTGAGTGGTAAGAATGCCAATTTTGTTACGGAATTTTGATTCATTATTGTGTGAGTAAAGTAGCCAGTTTTTGATGATTTCTTTTCGATTATTTTCAAAATTAATCGGTTAATCGCTCGATTAATCGAAAGGAAAATTTCGATACAATTAAATCGTTAACCGAATGAAAATAACCGATTATAATCGGTTATTCGATTAATCGTGCCATCACTAGGGCTGGTTTTACTGGCTTAGTTGAGGACAGAGGGATGGAGTCGTTGGCCGCACAGCGGATTGCTTTTTGGATGTTTGAGGTTTCTTTGATGACATTTCAAGACGTTGGGAAGGATTTGGAATAAGACTCGCATGCACGTTCAAATTTGTTCCAATCCGCTCTGTCTGTTTTAAATTTGATCCTGGGGGAGAAGGGAATAATGGGTCGGGATGTGAGAATTTTGATGAGGATGGGGAAATGATCGCTGCCGTGGAGGTCATCTATAAGGTGCCATGATAAGTTGTTGGAGAGGGCGGAAGAGGAGAGGGTAAGGTCGATATGAGTGAAGGTTGAGTGGGTAGAGAAGTGAGTGGCAGAACCGTCATTAAGAGCGATGCAGTTAGACGTGAGGATAGCGTTTTCTATAGAGCGACCTCTCTGGTTGGAAGAGGCAGAGCCCCAAAGAGGGCTCCAAGCGTTAAAGTCTGCAAGGATAAAGGGTTGGGGAGGGGAGGGGAAAAGATTGTAAAAGTCGGCGGTTGTTATTGATTGACTTGGCGGAGCATACGCATAAGTTATTGTGATTCGGTTGGAGGTTTGCAGTTCTATTGATAGTGAGGATATATTGGATAGGGTGGGAAGAGAGTGGTGGGGCAGATTCCTCTTAACAAGAATGGCGACTCCTTGTTTGTTGGAGTTGATGTGCGGAAGATTGTGGAAGTGCCCTACGTAAGATTGGGGAGTGGGGGCAGATGAATTGTAGGCAAGGGGGGTTTCATTTAGAAGTATGATGGAGGGTTTATACCTATTTATTAAGATTTCAAGTTCAATATAGTTATTGTGATATCCGTTTATGTTCCACTGTAATAATGATAACATCGGTTATGTAATTTGTAAGTAAATCAGTTAAAGGATTGGTGTAGAAGTACTATATTTATGACTTATCTAGATTATTGGATTCCTTTTGTGTCGGTAGTGTGTTTTTATATGTATTATAGGTTATGAGAACGTTAAGGTCGGGGAATTTTGTTTGTAATTGGCTGAAAGGTGAAAACTCGGTGTCACTGATGGTAGGGCTGGGGTATGTGGGTGTGTGTGGGCTGGCATTAGCTGCTGCACATCTGCTTGACGTCGGTTTTTCTGGTGTGCTGATGCTGGTTTTTGTTTTTTGTCTTGCTGGTGAAGTTGTTGTGTTATTTTTCTGCAGGGATTTGGGTATGGTGGATGTTGATTGTGTGATAGACTTAGTTTGACTTGTTTTCATAACTGTAACATTATTTGCTTGTGGTTTATTTTTTGTGGTTTCTTCGTGAGTTTTGCATGCTGAAATTGATTGCGAGTTGTGTGCTGTGCTAACGGTTGTTGGTTCGGTTGTTTCTGAGCTGGTGTTTTTTACCATTTGTGCAAAGGAGGGAGTCATTGTATTTTTTTGAGGGGGTTGTATTTGATGTGCATTAGGGTTGCTGTTAAAGATTTTCCATGCATCTCTGATTGTACATCGACGATCTATTTTTATTTTATTTACCGACTTGTGCTTTAGGAACGAGGGACAGATCGGGTCGTAGAACGCGTGGGTTCCTATTTGACAGTTTATGCAGAATGTTCTTGGACATGGATTATGTGGCGGTGGGGTAGAACACTGGCTACATAGCTCGATATTTCGGCATCCGTTCTTAGTATGTCCGAGCCTTTGACATGTTTTGCACCGCATAGGATTTGGGATGTATTCTAGCACACGAACCCTTTCCCATCCTAATTTAAGGATTTCTGGCCTGCGTATTAGGTCGAACGTTACAATTGCTGCACCAGTAGAAACTAGTTTATCGCCATCTTTGCGCATGATTTTTTTTGACTTCGATCAAGTGATCCTCCAGCCCTTCAACTAATTCTTCTTCGGAGAGATTGATAAGGTTTCTCGAAAATATTCTGCCTTGAGTTGTGTTCAGACCTTTGTGGGAAGTAATTTTTACAGGTATAATACCTATGTGGGTAGCTTTAAGAGATTTAATATTTTCAACTTTGAGGAGAAGGTCACCGGATCTTAATTCCGTTACAACGTTGTTCTCGTCGCAAATGTATTTTAAACCTCTTTCTATTTGAAAGACATTATATGATAATAATGGACGAATTTTTTCATCAACAATTGGACCGATAGCACTTGCCACTAAGAACCGGGGGATATGATCGTCGTTTTGTTTTACTACAGGAAGGGGTACAAAGTCACTGAATTTTGGACGTTTCTTGGGAAGTTGCAAATCAGGATCGAGTAGCCGAAACCTGTTGCTTTCGGGGGGTTCAGCCCCCTTCATGGTGTCGAATGTTCACTGCGGCACTGTTTGAGTTTTGTTGGTTTTTACTTTGAACAAGTAAACTATAACAACTGCAACTATAGGAAGTTGCGGTAACTGGAATATTGGAGACTACGATAGTTGAACGCAAAGAGGTAAAGAGCGCGTGAAATACCACGGGACGTGTTATCACGGCGGTTGCCCACTTTGAACTGAAGATGAATATTATACTTCACCTACATTTTGTTCATAAATAACACATAATTAATGAACTTTTCCTAATCATGAGGCGAAATTCCCCACAGTAAGTGTTGCCGTGCACGCAAAACGAAAGCGCTGCACACAACCCAAAAGTACTCTTCGGGGAAGAAATGGTGAAAAACTGGGAAAGGGTTATTTCTTTATATACTGTGATTTATATTAGTAATGCCAGAACAACGCCAACACAACGCAGAAAGATGGCCAACTCTCAACTTTTCGCGCGCGTCGTTTGTCAGCTGTTCCAAATAATCAAAATTATGTGATGTAATATTCCTTTTTAGTCAAATGTGGGCAAAAAATATAGTTTTTTAATACAATTAATAATAATAATAATATAATAGATTGGCGCTTTCACATATGTTAGTGTTTGGCCGAGCTTCTCCTCCGATTTGTGGCGGGCGCCTTGATGTTGTCACACAAAGTCAGGGATCTACAGTTTTACGCCGACTCCAAACGGAGATTGTATTTTTATGAGAAGCTGTTTTTCATGTCAGAAACACACTCGGCGGTTTGCCATTGCCTGCCGGGGGGCGACCGCTGTTAATAAAAAACCTTTTTTCAAAATTTGTTGCGATGTTGCTTTGACCCAGGCGCTGCGGAGTGGAAGCGTGCACTGCTTACCACTACAACACAGCGGTTGCAATTATTGATAAAAAATGTTGATTTATCTGCCGCTAGTATGCTAATTTAGTGACCAAAGTATTCTCAGCTAAGCGTTCATTGCAAGCAAGCACGGACGTTACTCGCGCAGCTGTAAAAGCGTCGCCAGCGCCAACGCAACGCCAAAGTCGTATGTGGACGGGCCTTTACACAACTGCTAATGTGCGCGCATACAAGTCTGCGTTCGGACCTCACTGCAATTGCAGTATATCTGCTGCTCTTTTTAGCGAGACTGAATGTTCTACTGCGGTTATTTAAAATCTACTAGGATTTATTTTAAAGGCTATTTTTGTATTTCTCTGTTTATTCCAGACAAAAAAGCATTTCTTACAACCACTTGAATTACTACAATTTTTGAAAAAAAATAAATTTGTCGTCGGAAAATATATTTTAAATCAGTGAAAGGTGTTTCTGCAACATAACATTTAGTTATTGTTGGAGGGCTTACGGAGGTAAACGCCTATTTACGATATTGAAAAGGGAAATTGTTGAGGTATGGAAGAGCGATGCCGATGTTTCTCAAATCTGTTAGATGTACGTGTAGGTACAGATCAACACGTGCAAGAGTGATTGATGTAAAGCACTCAAGTATTTGTATATAATGCAAATACGCATGTATGTAATTCATATGCAATTTAATGAGACAATATTGGAGTTCAATAGTACAAAGAATGAGAATTCAATATAAATATAACACAAAGATGTTCCAAACAGTAATTGAAATGTAAATGTATAATTCAAGTTGATACTTAGCAAACTAAATGATGTATGTGGTAAATACTCCACGATGATGAAGTTGATAAATTCCTTCGGTTGATGTAGCTGATTAAAATGATACTTGATCGATGATTATCTATGATGGTCCAATCCGTATGGTCGAAAAAAGGAGAAGAGAAGGGGACCAATGAGGCGCCCTTATTTATAGCAGTCGCGTGGCCACATCGAACTGTTGTAGGCTCGAAAGAGGGTGGCTGCGTTCTCTTTAGCAGTTAAATCACGACGCTGTGGTGCAAGGCCTTTGTTGAATGGTGCTGCATAGCGATGTCCATCTGGTGCACACCGACGAAGTGGAGTCGGAGTTAAATCGCGAGGTCGTTGTCTAAGGCTATGCTTACATGAAGTTACGCGCTGATGCTCAATTGATTCGCGTGGACTTGGTGAAGATGTGATTGAATCACGACGTCGTCGTGTAGAACCCTTTTTCCCTGGGGCTAGCCGAAGATGAGGAGCTTGTTCACGTATACGCGATGGCAGTGTAGTTGAGTAGCGACGCCGCTGTGTGGTGTTCTTGGTGCCGGGGACCAAGCGCAGATGCAGAACTTGTTTACGTCTACGGGGTGGCGTCGTGCTGCTGAGGCATACCATTTTGCTTCTGTAAAATATACTTGCTTTAGTATTGGGTTTTTGGAAACTTATGGCTAGGAGAAAACAAAATTCATATATTGAAAGTTGCTGTCAAGGTGGTGTCTTAGGACATTCAGTCAATGGGCAAAGAATACGTAGATCTCTCTGGCGGTAATGCTACCATGGTTTGTGTTCGCATTTTTTGTTTAGAAATTGTACAGATTTTGCAGCTGAAAATGATTTGTTTAACTTTGGACTTAAGTCTCGGGATGAAGTATTCCTGTTTTGCCATTCGGATAATGAGTCGATGTTCTGCATGCAATAGCAAAGTGTGCACGAACTGGAGAAATAAATAGCAAAATCTTGCTGGCTCAGGTAGAATAATTGGGTGCCTTTCGTTGTACGAGAGCGGAGCGTTTGCCAAGCGTCCAACGTTTTGGTGGAACTTGAACAATCAAATTTTAGAAAATTGTGTCTAGTAGATCTTCTGTAGGAATATTGTTTAGAAGTTCTGGGTGGTTGGCTGTAATCCTTTCAGTGGAAATCCAGCCGATAATAAACACTGAATAAGTTGAGCTTGCATTTAAGGAGGATTGAATATCGTAGCCTCCTGATAATATGTCATCCCAATGTCTCTTGGGTAAGAATGCGTTTGGCTAATGGATACGTGCGCTGCGAATCAGTTGCCAATTGATATATGATGCGGATGGCCAAATATGGGTCATAATTTACGCCGAACGTGACGGTTTTGAGTGCAAAGTCTCTATGTTTACTGTCATTATTCCTACGGAATAGAATACCTTGAAATTGCTGATCTTGTTCATGTACTAGGATCTGCCGATACATTTTTTGGATGTCTGCATTGAATACGTACTTATACAGAGGCCAATTTAATATTACAACCATCAGCTCGGGTTGTAAGCTTGGGCCCATATGGAGGACATCGTTCAGAGAAAGTCCCGTGTCGGACGGTTTGGAGGCATTGAATACTACTCTTACTTTGGTTGTTTTGCTTTCGGCACGGATGACCGAGTGATGAGGTAAATAAAAGGACAATTAGGTTCCATTGTCATGGATTTCCTTCCTCAGAAGAAGTTGGTTTCATATGCCTAAGAGTTAAATATTCTTCAAGTACTTGCGAGTACTCATCTTTTAGGCCGAGATTTTTGTTAAGAGTATGTACTCTTGCTTGGCTCATGGCTGGGGAGCGCGAATGACCCAGCTTGAGCTGCGATGCTAATGTTATTTTGAACGGAAGACGCACAATGTAGCGCCCGTCTTCTTGCCGATATGTGGCGTTGAGATAAATTTTCTCACAAAAAACATCATCTTCAGATGGCGGATGGTGCTCGGGCAACTCTTCGATTTCCCAACATTTTTTGAGTTGGGAATTTAAGTCTTCACTATCCTCAACGGCATGAGTGTGATAAGATGAAATGACTTCTCATTTGGTGGGTCCACTTACGTACCACCCGAATATAGAAGAACTTGTGGCATTATCTATGTCGATTGTTTCGGAGATATTGGGCTTTCTCATGTGGAAGTTTGGAAGAAAACTGGCTAATTTTCGAAGAACGATTGCCTTGGCTTCTATTCTGATATTCTTCCTTTTTGAAAAAAGTATAAGATGGCAGGCGCGATTGCTGTTTTTCTCCATGGAACCACCCATTTCGGTTATGGAGAAGTTTTCTTTGGTGGTCGGAAGCTGCAACCTTTTGTGCGCTTTCTCCGATATGAAAGTTTTTGCGACCCCTGGTCGATGAGAGTTTTAAGTGAGTATAACTCGCCTAAGTGCTCGACAAGTATGATTGCTGTAGGTAATAACGTAGTTTCATTATTGCTAGCGAAGTTGGCTTGTATCACATCCGGAGCGCCCTCGGTTGTAGGGCTGCTATTCTGAGATAGTTCGAAAACTGGATGTTTCGACTGGGTTGAATTTGATTGGTTGGATTGCGTATGCAATAACGAAGTTGAGTGGTTGGCTGCTTATGCTAGCTGTGGTCAAGCATTACCCTGCCAGCCACGGCTTACCACTTTCCCCTGAAAATCAAACGATTTACAAACACATTCACAACTTTTTAGTCATCTCACCTACACACTTACAAATTTTTTGCTTCAACTGTCAACAAAATTTCCCTTTGTTAGAGCTGCGTACCCGATAAGAATTCGTACTCTAATAAGAATTCTATGCGTTAGAGCTAGCAAGTTAGAAACATCGAAGTTTTGATGGCAGTATACATACTGTGAAGAAATGTCACTTCGCGAAAATTTTGAAAGTAAGAATACATATTTAACAATTTCGCTACAATTTAAAGGTATATATTGAGATTTTATATATGTTTATAAAGTTTAATAAACATTTTTTTTGTTTGCAGATTTAGCATTCACCATCAGCTCCTTCAACGCCAGCAGCTTCATCGCCAGGAGCACCATCAGAAAACAAAGTTTGTAAATGATTTAAAACTATTACTTTCAGGTCTATTCTGCACGTTACCGAAAATTTTGTAACCGGGAAATTTTATTACCAAAAAATGTTACCAGTTCTTGTCACCGCGATTCTACGAACGTTGGTAATTCAGTTAAAATATTCAGCGATTCAGCTATGAAGAATTGTGCAAATTCTGGCATTGCCTATTTCACGGGGCAATACTTTGTTACCAGCTTATGAGATGGTAACAAAATTTACCGGTTACATGAGTACACAGAATGCGAAAAGGGTTTAAAAATTGACAGGAACTTTATTTACCGGTTACAAACTTTTTATTACCAGCGCAGAATAGACCTGTATACATCAAAAGAAGGGTAAATCGATTTCCTTTCTTTTGATTATAATATCGCTGAAATCGCTTTACATCTTTATAAACATTTTGCTCTTTTGCAAACATCTATAAGCAGAGAAAAAGAGAAATTTTGCAAAGTAGTAGCAAAACTAATTGTTGTGAACCGGTGTAAATGATTTGCAACTGTTAATATATATCAAACGAAAGGTAAATCGATTACGTTTCTTTTGGTTATAATTTTGTTAAAATCGCTTAGCATTTTTATAGAAATTTTACAGCTTTTGAAAACATCTATATGTAAGAAGTGAAAAAGTCGTAAAATTTTGCAAAGTCGTAACAAAACTGAATTTTTGTGAACTACTACAAATGATTTGCAACTGTTAATTGATCATAATACTGCTAAAATCGCTTAACTTTTTTATAGAAATTTTGCAACTTTTGAAAACAGTTATATGCAAAGGAGTAGTAGTAATAATAAGCAATTAAGCAACCACATAATAATAGATTGGCACTTACNTTGTGGCGTGCGCCTTGATGTTGTCACACAAAGCGGAGGGACCTACAGTTTTACGCCGACTCCGAACGGCGATTGTATTTTTATGAGAAGCTGTTTTTCATGGCAGAAATACACTCGGAGGTTTGCCATTGCCTGCCGAGGGACGACCGCTATTAAGAAAAAACCTTTTTCCATATATTTTGCGATGTTGCTGTGACCAGGGCTTGAACCCAGGTGCTGCTGAGTGAAAGCGCGGTCGACTAAGCAACCACATATGTATGTAAAAATATCTTTATTAATGTTAATTATAATTTTTATTCATAATATTGATTACTAACTATGTATATTAGGTTAACAATGCATTTTGAAAAATAAATTTTGCAAAAAAAAAATCAAAAAAAAGTTTTAAGATTTTTTATTTAAAGTTTTTAAGGTTATTTTGAATTCGCTGTGAAGAGGATACAACCCTGCGCCGGCTGAAGTGGGGAATGCTAGACGAGTGCAGCTATATGTTTTCCTTACGAAGTATCTGAATGAGTGCGATAGTGATGCAAGGCTCACACGTACAGGGGGAAACTGGTGAAAATCTGCACACCGCCCATACAAAATTCACCAGATTTTTTACCAGTTTTGAAGTGAATGAAACCCGCGGTTTCACCAGATTTTTCACTACTTTTGGCTGGCAGGGTAGGCTTCTTGGTTGAATTGGACTCATGGTGCAATAAGCTGTGATGCGCTTTTTTGCAATGGAAGCATTTATTGGTGCTTTTGCAGTCCTTTAATAAATGATTATATGCCAGGCAATTGGCACAATAGTTGTTTTCCTCAACAAACTTTTTTCTCTCGTGAATGGTGAGTTGTCGCAATTTTTGACACGTTCTTAATGAATGAGGATGATTGCACGGTTTGCATTTGAAAGCTATATTTTCTTTGGAATGATAGGTTTGGACTTTATTGAGTCGTGGGGGAAATGAATGTCTACTCTTGGTAGATCGAATACTCCCAATTAGCAACTGAAACGCCTTCGGGGTAAGAGAGGAAAGGCAATCAGTAATCGCGCCTGGATTCTTTGAACGGCCTCACTATTTTCGACTAACATTCGTTAGTTGTCGTGCGCAAAATTTTCGTCACATAACTGGTACTGTTTGACGATACCACCCGCCTTTCCACGCGTTTTATTTCGGAGATGATAAAGTTTCTGGACAGGGGCGAGTTTCAGTTGGTTCAACTGTACGGCCGTGAACATGTCACGAAACGAAGGCCAGTCTTCGTAACTGCCGTAGGAAACCCCCGTATCGCATGGAGGCACTTTGATGCAAGCCACTGAAGTGTCTGAATGGGACTGGGTGGAATGATTTAAACTAAAATTTTTAGCTGGCGTTCCTTGAACGAGTTTGAGTTGATCTAAAATTTGTGCTTTACAAATGTAAAAAGTATCTGCTTAAAGCTGAAATTTATCGTGCGCGTTGGATTGAACTCTCCGGAAGCTTGCACGTAAACTTTCCCAGCGGATATTCAGCTCCTGCAATTTTATTTCGATTATTGAGTCGGTAGGGTCCTCGACATCCTCTTGTTCGAAGATTGAACAGAATTGAATAACACTGTTCGATTCAAAGATAAACTTTGCAGCTAATGTCTGATCAAGCGACATGGTGCAGGCTAAACAAAGCTAACCTCGCTATACGTGACGTAAGCGATACGACGTGCATGCGGTTTTTGTTTAAAAAATGGAACGGTTGCTATTTCGAAATATTAAACCTTTTGCCGAAGTTTCTTTATGCGTTACGTAAGCGAGACGACGTAAAACGTGATTTTAATAAAGAAGAGACAACTGAGTTATTTGAGATATTGAGCTTTTTTCTGCGTTACGTACGACGTGAACGCGATTTTTTGAGAAAAGACTTCGGTGAATGCGATTTCACAAATTTAAATTTGCATAAATGACTTTATGCGTTACGTACGCGGAGCGATGTAGACGGGATAAAGATGAGATAGATACGGATTGTTGGATAATGAATTTTGTGTGAGCTCTCCTAGGCGTTTCGTAAGCAAGACGACATAAACGCGCTTCGAGGTAAAGGACAACACACGGTTTGATTTCTGACCAAATATGTTTGGTATTAAGGTGCTTACGTAGTAAGCCGTGCGGTTAAATAAGGTAGAAATTAAATATAGCACCGTGAAGTGCTGGTGTTAGAATACTACGTTAACGTTGGGTTCAGGTAGACAATAAATATACGCATCGATTTTAATGTGTTTGTGTTTGAATTATACAAATTGATTATAATAACTTGAAACAATTATTTGTTGCTCTATACTGCTTGGCGTAGCCTTATGTATGTATCATAGTTCCTTTATGCATATGACGGTGTTCTCGTGCATGCGTACGCCCTTGCAAAGTTGTTGTTGTTGTTGTTGTTGTAGCGGCTACAACAACCCCGCCCAGATAGGCTAATATCTCAGCCGTTGTCGTCAAGTTCCACGAACGGCAGCCCCAAGAAGCGTGCAGCCTCTATGGGGTCGGTCCATAGGGACGACGCCGTTAGGGTTGTGGGGTTTTCCGGGCATGCCAAGAGATGTTTCGAGTCGTGAGGGGTCTCCCCGCATGCCGAACGTTCGTTCGGCACATCCGCATTTAACCTACTCAGGAAGGAATTTAGCCTGCTGCAGTAGCCAGAGCGAAGTTGGGCTATTGTTGTCCTGGTCTCCCGAGGCAGATGGACCTCCGTCGCGTCAATGTCCGGTGTTTGTGTGCCTAGAACGGCATTCACAGGTCTTGAGTCTACATAACTCGAGACTTCGTCCCTGTGAATGCCGNAATGCCGTTCAGGGCCTGTCTATGGGCTGACTGCTTAATGAACCTCTGGATTTCGTCCGTCAGTTCATATAGATGCCTCCAGACGTGCCTCGGCGAGGGCTCCTGCAAGCAGCTGTCTATTTGGGTGGCCACATCTGTGGCTCCCAGCAAGAAACTGCTTGCAGAGCATCGTGTTGTGCTCCCTAATTGGGAGCATTTTCGCCTCGTCGTGGAGGTGGTGTTCTGGTGACATCAGGAGGCATCTTCTTTCAGCGACCATGCTTCGTCAGACCCGGAGCGATGCGCGAGCTATTTTAGCCGGCAGTTCATACTGCATCCTCCGGTGGACAAAGCCAAGCGTCGAGTGACGAGAAGGCTGCACAAACAGCCAACAACCTGTGCCCCCCTTGCTTTCACTTGCGGAGAGGTTCAGGTGGCTATCGGGAAGGCGAAAGCCTCCAAAGCTATGGGTCCCGACGGAATATGCATGCTGATGCTAAAAAATTTGGGTCCTGCGGGGGTAGCGTACCTAACGGAGGTCCTCAATTTGTCCGTGGCCACTCTCATCATCCCAGACATCTGGAAGGTGGGGAGAGTGGTCCCACTGCTCAAACCGGGGAAACCCGCCAACCCCTTTCCCCGGTAGCGAAGACACTAGAGGCCTTGCTACTCCCGTATTTCACAAACCACTTGACCCCAGCGAAGCATCAGCATGGTTTCCGTGAAGTGCACAGTACAACAACAGTACAACAACAGCACTTAACGCCATAAACACTCAGATAACTCGTGGCCTGTGAGAGAACGATTCTAGTAGCGTTGGACCTGTCAAAGGCTTTTGACACTGTCAGCCATTCCACGCTACTAGAAGATATAGAGGCTTCCTCTCTCCCACAGAGGCTCAAACGGTGGTGGCAAATTATCTAAGTGGTCGACACTCGTCGGAGGAGAATCGGAATAGAATAACGGGTCCACAGGGTGGTGTCCTTTCCCCACTACTGTTTAACTTTTACATTTCAAAGCTCCCTCAACCACCAGAGGGAGTCTCGATTGTCTCTTACGCCGACGATTGCTCGATCATGGCGACTGGGAATGGAATTGATGACCTGTGTTCGAAAGTAAACGGTTTTCTCTCTGAACTTTCTCGCTTCTTCATGCAAAGTGCTCTAGCCCTCTCCCCTACGAATCCTCTGCGACCCTTTCACAACCTGGACGAAGGAGGTCAGGCTACCTCTAGGAATCCACGTCGATGACACACCAATTCCGGACGGTGAATAATCCTAAAACTCTCGGAGTAACATTCGACAGCCTGCTCTCCTTCTCTGCGCACGCAACCGCTATTGTCAATAAAGTACAGAGCCGCAACAAAGTCCTCAAGTCGCTAGCCGGCAGTACTTGGGGCAAAGACAAAGAAACGTTGCTGGCAACATACAAGGCAATAGGCCGGCCGGTCTTAAACTACGCAGCACCAGTCTGGTCGCCGGGGACTAGTAGGACGCAGTGGACGAAGCTACAGACGGTACAAAATACAGCACTCAGGACAGCGACTG
>NW_016157947.1:178398-179905 GCF_001687245.7 Rhagoletis zephyria
GCTGAGGTGGTTGCCGCCCTGTGGTGGTGGCGGGAGGCGTCGCAGTTGAGGTCTGCGACCGAGCAGCGCAGCACGGGCCCTCGAAGTTCCTCGTCCAATCTCGCGTGGTGCGCAGACCTGAGCATGCCCTAAGGTGGCACCAGCCAAGGCAGGTGTTGCATTTGACTGATGTCACATTACGGAATATCTTGGTCTGACATACCGTTCAGATTGTAGGAGGAACCAGGAGCTGTTGGCGACGGCGTGTGGGTGGTGGTGTGGTTGTGTGTGTTCTGTGGTCTGTAGCCGTTGTGGTGTGGTCTATTGTGTTATGTTGTTGTGTTGTGGTGTTTGTGTGGGACTGCTCAGGTGGACTGGGGTTAGCCGTGGAGGCTGCTCTGTTAGAGCAGCAGGGGGTCACAAAAGACGTGGTCCACTGCCGATATGTCCGTAGTCCTGAGCAGACTCTGAGGTGACTCCACCCCTCGCAAGAATTCCACTTGACAGAGGTGGAGTTGTGGTGTAGTCGTCTCTGGCATACACAGCAGGTGTAGGTTTCTGGCCCTGGGTTTGACTCGATGCCAGCCCTGAGTAGGAGAAAACGTAGAGAATGTAGCCCTATGGACGAACAACTTCTGAGATACTTCGCCGACCTAAACGGGGTTAGATCGCCGAAACAACAGCCCTTGGTCGGGTAAAACCCGAGTCAATCCGGTACGTAGAATCGGCTGTCGTGGGAATGGCCTTTGCAAAGTCAAAATATGTGCTGACGTTCTGGTCGACAGCGACGCAGGCGGAGAAATCGTTCGTCTATACCACTTACCCCACGTCTCCACCTTCTACAGATTCTGTTAAAAAAGCTGTGGTAAGACAGAAATGTCAAGTGGAGACCGCAAATTTTCACTGTTAAACCATATCTGTCTTGTCGAATTTCTTACCATCGCTGTCTTAACATCAGCTGTCATTTCGTAGTTTGACAACTCAGTTTACAGTTTACCGCGCCATCTACATTGGGTACAGTTCGATCTGATTGGCTTGATGCCATTTTGAAAGTGATGTACTTGAAATACAATAACAGCGAACGGCAAACTTCGCCGATTTGGGCGATGCTGTCGTTCAACGTTCGTCCAGCTATTTCGCCTACTTAAACAGAATTAGAGCGGTAGTGAAAACAGCTGATACCATTTGGTCGTCTTTATGATTTGGGTGACCATATTAGAAAAAACTAAACCATATATAGAAATGAGTGAATAATAACAAATATAAATGTAAAATAAAGAGACATTATTATAAATTATTTTATTTCAAGCCATTTTTAACGAAACCACAACTATATTTTTCAAGCAACAAAAATAATTCCTGTTTATGTTGTTTTCTTCTAACACTTTGAAAGAATTGCCCAGCAGGACGATAGAAATAAATCTATCGCCATGAAATGTATGCATGAATACTTGCGGGTGTTCATGATTCAATAATAGTTACAAGGTTAGATAACACTGGTCGACGGCCAAAATTTACCAGAGACGCC
>NW_016157948.1:0-3778 GCF_001687245.7 Rhagoletis zephyria
CCGCAACAAAAGTTTTCGTGTCTGAACATCTACTTATCGCGTAAATTGTTCATACGGTAAGTACATTCATATGTATATTGGTATTATGGTATTTTTTATTTTTTTCGCATCACAATCTTATTTGCAGCCCATATTGTTTCTGGCTACCCTGTCTGAAAAATATTCGGATATTCCTTTTATGAGAACTGCTAAGCAATACATTTATTACGAGTATTATTGGTATGTTAAGCATATTGGTGTTTGGTATTATGGTATTTTTGGTGATTTTCAATTCAACATTTCATTTACAGAAAAAGTTTTCCATTAGATATACTGACATATTGCGTTTATCTCATAAAGACTACATAAAATCGGTAACCTTATAATTTCAAAAAGTTATTTTGTTGATCGTAATGACCATTTTTACTGCTATAGGAGTCAATTTAATATAATTACGTATAACAATGCCTCGAAAAAAGTGTATGGGAGTGTCAGTTGATCGCAAAAAACGTAATTGCCTTCCAATAAACCAAGATATGCAACAACGGAAGATCAACGGGCCGAACAAAGGCAACAATTCACTCCCCAATTTAGTAGTGTTTGGGTGCCATCATATTTTCAGCGATTAAGTGAAGATGTCAGTGCAAGGAGGCGGCAAGAAAAGCTACCAAAGACGTATTGCGGTGCACGTCTCTTCCTTAAAGACGATGAGATAGAATCAAATTGTGCTGAACGCATGGCGAAAATATGTGAGTTTTGCTCAGTTAAACTTTATCCAAGGCAAGGCAAGGCAGCTGATAATACTGCATCCATCTGTTGCCACCATGGTTGCCAAATTGGTAACTTTCTACCAAAATTGGTAACTTTTAAGCGGTTTGGTAACTTGGCAACTTTTATTTCATTTTGGTAACTTTTGCAACCAAACATCTATTTGCATTACTAAAAAAAAATTAATAATGTTTTGCATGTGTGTAATTATAAAAGCCCTTCGAGTTTCAGTGGCAGCAATTACTTCGAAAAAGTTAGAGTTATCTTATATTCGAATACTGGAAATATTTGAATTACAGTGGCAGCACCACGGGCTACACCTCTAAAACAACTTTTGAATTTTTGCGATAAATTTTGAATTCTAACATCTCACATTTAATACTGGAAAACTGTTNGTGATTTTCAATTCAACATTTCATTTACAGAAAAAGTTTTCCATTAGATATACTGACATATTGCGTTTATCTCATAAAGACTACATAAAATCGGTAACCTTATAATTTCAAAAAGTTATTTTGTTGATCGTAATGACCATTTTTACTGCTATAGGAGTCAATTTAATATAATTACGTATAACAATGCCTCGAAAAAAGTGTATGGGAGTGTCAGTTGATCGCAAAAAACGTAATTGCCTTCCAATAAACCAAGATATGCAACAACGGAAGATCAACGGGCCGAACAAAGGCAACAATTCACTCCCCAATTTAGTAGTGTTTGGGTGCCATCATATTTTCAGCGATTAAGTGAAGATGTCAGTGCAAGGAGGCGGCAAGAAAAGCTACCAAAGACGTATTGCGGTGCACGTCTCTTCCTTAAAGACGATGAGATAGAATCAAATTGTGCTGAACGCATGGCGAAAATATGTGAGTTTTGCTCAGTTAAACTTTATCCAAGGCAAGGCAAGGCAGCTGATAATACTGCATCCATCTGTTGCCACCATGGTTGCCAAATTGGTAACTTTCTACCAAAATTGGTAACTTTTAAGCGGTTTGGTAACTTGGCAACTTTTATTTCATTTTGGTAACTTTTGCAACCAAACATCTATTTGCATTACTAAAAAAAAATTAATAATGTTTTGCATGTGTGTAATTATAAAAGCCCTTCGAGTTTCAGTGGCAGCNAATGTTTTGCATGTGTGTAATTATAAAAGCCCTTCGAGTTTCAGTGACAGCAATTACTTCGAAAAAGTTAGAGTTATCTTATATTCGAATACTGGAAATATTTGAATTACAGTGGCAGCACCACGGGCTACACCTCTAAAACAACTTTTGAATTTTTGCGATAAATTTTGAATTCTAACATCTCACATTTAATACTGGAAAACTGTTTGCAACAATAGTACAGTAAAATTAGTATACAAAATTCGGGCATCTGGCAATTTTTGGTAAAGTCCATAAACAAACAAGTAAGAAAGTCTAAGTTCGGGCGGAGCCGAACATCAAATACCCGGCGCAAGTATTAAATATATGATTTTCACCCTTCCGAAAGCTACCGCTACATGGCAAGTATCAATTTGAGTAAATTTGCGTCCTTAAATTTCGAAATATTGAAGTTTCAAGCATTTCTGAAATTTACCATTATATGAAAAGCGGCCTCAATTTTAGTCCGATTTCAATAATTTTCAACATTTTGCTTTTATGTGGCAAGCACAATAACCGTACCGAGTTTGGTACAAATTGGTAGAACGGTTACCGAGATACATATATGTGATCATCAGTGGGCGGTGCCACGCCCATTTTCCAAAATTTTAGCACAAACGTTTTTCTTGATAAAGAGTTGTTTCAAGCATCAATTTTGAATAAATTAGCTTTAATATTTACTGATTTATCGAAGATTTCTCCAAATTACTGTTATATGTGATGTGGGCGGGGTTATTGTCCGATTTTAAAAATTTTCGGTCATTTAGTATGCTGTAGCAAGGCTAACAATTGTGCCAAGTTTGGAAGAAATTGGTACAGGGGTTACCAAGATATACACATGTAACCATAAGTGGGCGTGGCTACGCCCATTTTCCGAAAATTTACAATATTCTTATTTTTCGCTTAAAAGTTATTGGAAATATCAATTTTGAGTAAATAACCTTCAGTAGTTACTAAAATATCGCAGTTTTCGTATTTTTGAAAATTACCATTATATGGGAGGTAGGCGTGGTTATTGTGCGATTTTGCCCATTTTCAATACCGTCCGTCCTACGCCCGAAAGAAGTACACGTACAAAGTTTCGTCAAGATATCTCAATTTTTACTCGAGTTATCGTGTGCACAGACGGACGGACGGACAGACAGTCACCGCTTAATCGATTTCTCTTTTCATTCTGATCATTTATGTATACATTAGTCTATATCTATCTCGGTTCGTTTTGCCTGTTACAAACAACCCATATGTGAACAAAGTTATAATACCCATGTGCACAAGTGCGCTCGGGTATAAAAAAATGTCGCGTACTTTTTACCAGACCCACCTACTGCCATGTATTTCGACCTAATGAATCCGAGTCTGGGGTCCGTTTGACACGTACAGTAAATTATGAAACCTGAAAAAATAGCAAAAAAATGAGCAATTTTCGCAATTTACTCGAAATTGTGTACGCGTCAAACGGACGGTTAAAAGCGCCCGCAACTTTTTTTTTGTGGGCCGGTGCTTTTATTCCGGGAGTCGCAGGTTCAAATATCGGCACATTCTGAACGAAAAATTACACTGAAGATGGCACAACGCCGAAACCCGTTTTGTCTCCAAACCAGATTTGGCAAGGGATGACCGAAAATCGTTCCACATTACATTATACTCCTACCCTGTCGGAAACACCAACAACGAAAATGAGAATATCGGCGCATGCAGTAATTAGTTGATAGAAAAATATTTTCTAATAAAAAAACATTATAATTGTCAATAGGATTTTCAATCTTGATAATTTATTAAAAAAATAAATTTTAACTTCTGTGCTAGAACTAGGAGTTCTTGATAAATAATCAAAAATTGACAAATTATAAACTTATTGAATTTATTAAATAAGTGCACAGAATCGGACTGTA
>NW_016157948.1:6036-9919 GCF_001687245.7 Rhagoletis zephyria
TCCTTAAATTTCGAAATATTGAAGTTTCAAGCATTTCTGAAATTTACCATTATATGAAAAGCGGCCTCAATTTTAGTCCGATTTCAATAATTTTCAACATTTTGCTTTTATGTGGCAAGCACAATAACCGTACCGAGTTTGGTACAAATTGGTAGAACGGTTACCGAGATACATATATGTGATCATCAGTGGGCGGTGCCACGCCCATTTTCCAAAATTTTAGCACAAACGTATTTCTTGATAAAGAGTTGTTTCAAGCATCAATTTTGAATAAATTAGCTTTAATATTTACTGATTTATCGAAGATTTCTCCAAATTACTGTTATATGTGATGTGGGCGGGGTTATTGTCCGATTTTAAAAATTTTCGGTCATTTAGTATGCTGTAGCAAGGCTAACAATTGTGCCAAGTTTGGAAGAAATTGGTACAGGGGTTACCAAGATATACACATGTAACCATAAGTGGGCGTGGCTACGCCCATTTTCCGAAAATTTACAATATTCTTATTTTTCGCTTAAAAGTTATTGGAAATATCAATTTTGAGTAAATAACCTTCAGTAGTTACTAAAATATCGCAGTTTTCGTATTTTTGAAAATTACCATTATATGGGAGGTAGGCGTGGTTATTGTGCGATTTTGCCCATTTTCAATACCGTCCGTCCTACGCCCGAAAGAAGTACACGTACAAAGTTTCGTCAAGATATCTCAATTTTTACTCGAGTTATCGTGTGCACAGACGGACGGACGGACAGACAGTCACCGCTTAATCGATTTCTCTTTTCATTCTGATCATTTATGTATACATTAGTCTATATCTATCTCGGTTCGTTTTGCCTGTTACAAACAACCCATATGTGAACAAAGTTATAATACCCATGTGCACAAGTGCGCTCGGGTATAAAAAAATGTCGCGTACTTTTTACCAGACCCACCTACTGCCATGTATTTCGACCTAATGAATCCGAGTCTGGGGTCCGTTTGACACGTACAGTAAATTATGAAACCTGAAAAAATAGCAAAAAAATGAGCAATTTTCGCAATTTACTCGAAATTGTGTACGCGTCAAACGGACGGTTAAAAGCGCCCGCAACTTTTTTTTTGTGGGCCGGTGCTTTTATTCCGGGAGTCGCAGGTTCAAATATCGGCACATTCTGAACGAAAAATTACACTGAAGATGGCACAACGCCGAAACCCGTTTTGTCTCCAAACCAGATTTGGCAAGGGATGACCGAAAATCGTTCCACATTACATTATACTCCTACCCTGTCGGAAACACCAACAACGAAAATGAGAATATCGGCGCATGCAGTAATTAGTTGATAGAAAAATATTTTCTAATAAAAAAACATTATAATTGTCAATAGGATTTTCAATCTTGATAATTTATTAAAAAAATAAATTTTAACTTCTGTGCTAGAACTAGGAGTTCTTGATAAATAATCAAAAATTGACAAATTATAAACTTATTGAATTTATTAAATAAGTGCACAGAATCGGACTGTAGTAGATACACATTTGTTATGAAATATAGCAGTTTCATTCAGTATATTTTTTCTCAGTGAAGAAATGAAGATTTTAGTTGTGAAGTTTTGGTAACTTTTGGTAACTTTTCTTGAGAGATTTTGGAGGAAAAAAATTTTGGCGAGCGGCAACCATGGTTGCCACAAGAACAAGGTGAGTTTACCACCAATTTCTGTCCGCGATGAGCTGAAAGAACTTATTGAGCGCAATGATGACATCACAAAAACCTATTTGGAGAACTGGTGAACAGCAGGTGAACTTTGTCAATATTCCGGGTAGAGGACCATTTTGTTTTAAACCAGAGTAAGACGATTCTCATATATTATTGTTTCTGTTAAAGAAGCATTTAATCAAAAAGTTAATTCTGAATATATTTTCTCCTCCAATATTGTATACAAAGTAAGTGACACCATGTTTCCCTCAACGCATGACACTCATATATCAGTCAGTTTGTAATATGTTTTTATGTATGTACCTAATAAGTATAAGTTCTGATGTACTATAAATCTCATTAATGCTTTGTAATATATGTATAATAAAAATAAGGGGTTTATATGAATAATTATTTCTGCGAATTATTAGATCAGTCTGCTTCTATCTGTGGCTACAAAGAGGGATGAGTTTACTGTGTATTTCTGACTGCGCATGGGCCCGCTTGTATTCCATATAAGTACAGTTGCTTTGGTTCTGATATTATAAGCAATGTAGTGTTGTGGCACAATCCGTAGAGCTGAATGATTGATGGTGATGAGATGCTCAAGTTCCGAATTTTTTTAACCATAAAAGAACAAATTTCTCGTGACGGATGATCCATTTTTGCCATTTTGTAAATGCATAACCTGAAGATAATTTAGGTAGGCTGTCTTAAGTGAAGCCATTCTAATAAGAAAGTGCAAAAAGTGCTTCCCTGCATGCTTCCTAGAAAGGTGTTTCCTATTTACCATTTACGCGAATGTACTTAAGTAAATGTTTATATTACTTAGCATTACAAATAAGATTGAATAGGCATTTCAAATCTAAATAAACTATTTGATATGAGCATTAAATAAATTCCTTAAAAAAGTATGATTTTTATGAATAAAGAAAAACTTTAAAAGAACTTCTTCAGAAGACGTCCTGCAAAAGCCATTCTGAAAGCTCAATTGATAGTAGCGAAAGCAGAAGCCCATCAATTTGTGCCACTCTACACAAAAATGAAGGAAAGGCCTTTTTGATGAGATTTTATCTCCTGAAATTACCTTCTGGGTAGTACTTATGTATGACCCCTCAGCCGTGTACTTGATCAGGAACTTGCACTTTTTTGGCATTTGCCTGAAAAAAATTGAGATTTTGACGAAATAAACTAAACAGAAAGAAGGTAAACTCACCAGATATTCAACATGTTACTAAAAATTATCAATTTGACAGAAAGCTTAACCTTTTTTTCATAGCAAAATCTCTTAAAAATTAGAGGATTGTCTGCATTGACCTTCATTAAAAACCAGACAACTTAAGTGTGGACCAGGACACCAGGTCAATTTCTTTAAATCGGGAAAACCAGGACGTATGGTAGCGCGACGATACGGCCATCGTCAGCAATGTTACTGATACACTGACGATCATCGACGATGACGATATTCAGCAAAGGGCCGATTGGCAACACCTGCTAAAACTGTGAACTCGCCTTGCCACTTAACTTCAAATACGGCATGGCTAATCATCTGTCAAAGCACGCTTCAAAAAATGTTGCGGTTTCTTGCTAATTTCAATTACTCGGTGACGAATACTAAAGTGGCTGGCAACAATATGGAAATGTAACAAAACTTAAATCATAGCATTTAGCACATGAAAATAATATTCGATTTCAATCGAAAATATATTAAACATCTTGAAATTATTACACCACAAAAAGTTCTTTCTGATACTGATGTATCAGTTTAGCCGCTACTCGACCAATTTCCTGTATTGATAAATGATGCAGACATAATTGAATTTCAATTTCGCAAATTGAGGCTGAGTGAAGGTAACTTCAAAAACTGTACCAATATAGAACGTTTTTGGGATCAAGTAAGTTTGATTAAAAATGGAGTGGGTGAAGCGGCCTTTGGAGAATTGTGTGATATAGTTCATAACATTTTTAGTCTACCTCACAGTTCCACAGCAGCTGAGCGCATATTTTTATACCCGAGCGCACTTGTGCACAAGGGTATTATAACTTTGTTCACATAACGGTTGTTTGTAACAGGCAAAACGAATCGAGATAGATATAGACAAATGTATACATAAATGATCAGAATGAATTGGAAGAAATTGGTACAGGGGTTACCAAGATATACACATGTAACCATAAGTGGGCGTGGCTACGCCCATTTTCCGAAAATTT
>NW_016157948.1:10049-19578 GCF_001687245.7 Rhagoletis zephyria
ACTGGGCACAGTTGTTGGTCCTGGTACAGCATACCAAATGGCAGAAAATTTTTAAAATCGGACAATATCCACGCCCACATCCCATATAACGGTAATTTCGAGAAATACAAAATCTTCGATAAATCAGTAAATATTAAAGCTAATTTATTCAAAATTGGTGGTTGCAACAATTATTTACCAAGAAATATGTTTATGATAAAATTTTGGAAAATGGGCGTGGCACCGCCCACTTGTGATCACATATATGTATCTCGCTAACCGTTCTAGCAATTTGTACCAAACTCGGTATGGTTATTGTGCTTGCCACATAAAAGCAAAACTTTAAAAATTATTGAAATCGGACTAAAATTACGGCCGCTTTTCATATAACGGTAAATTTCAAAAATGCTTGAAACTGCAATATTTCGAAATTTAAGGACGCTAATTTATTCAAAATTGATACACCCCCGCTTACCATCTAGCGGTAGGTTTCGGAAAGGTGAAAATCATATATTTAATACTTGCGCCGGGTATTTAATGTTCGGCTCCGCCCGAACTTAGACTTTCTTACTTGTTTGAATTAGCATTAGTAAAAACGAAATTAAAAAACAAATTATAATTTAAAACTTTAAAGAGTATAATGTTAATACACAATTTTAATGCACTTTGGATGCAATATAAAAAAAAATCGTTATAAAATAGAATTGACATATTTTCTTGATAAGGAGGAATAAACTACACTCAATTTCCCGATGTAATAAAAATTGGTCAATTTTTTACCATTTGGTCCATTTTTCGGTCCGAAAAATAAATTGGAAATGGCAACCGTGAATATGACCATCGAAAAAGAAAATAAAACTGAGAATGGCGGCGTTTTGCGCTTTTTTGCAAATAGTACCACTAATCAATACTTATTTGTGTGATTTAATACGTGCGTATAAACGTAGTAACAATTATACTCGACAATTTTTATGGAGCTTGAGGTCGTTTTTTAATGGAAACTATTGTGGAAAAGCAACAATAATTTGAAAAAAATGGTAGAAGTGATAGCTATTTGGGAAATCACTACATTTCCTCATCAGACTTCTTTCAGTGGGATTCGATCCAACGACCCCACTGGCTCAGCCAGTTGCCTACGCGCTGTGCTAAGTTCACCCTATAAATTCTTGTTGCTTTTTCCGCTTTTCATTTATTAAGCCAACTACAATCAAGCGCAGCTATTCCAGGGCTGTTTAAACTTGATCTAGTGGTTGTTGGTTTTGTTGGTTTTTGTTAATAATTCTATTTTTATCAATGTTATTGTGGCTTCTTAACATTTTATTTTTACGGGATGTACATAGCTCAGTGGTTAACGCTTCTGACTTTGAACATCGAATTCGCAGGTTCGATCCCTGCTGAAGTCTAGAAAAAAGAAGTCTGATGAGGAGATGTGGTGATCTCCGAAATAGTGCTATAACTTCTACCGCTTAGACTTTGTTGCTTTTTCAATTTTTCCTAATAAACAATCGTGGTACAAAATTCTATTTTTAATTTTTATTTTTAGAATGTTTAACTTTTAGGTGTGCTCGTCCTAAGGTTATTTGTTTTTGTTATTTATGGCCTTATAAGATAACAATTATATTCAACCATTTTTATTGAGCTTGACGCCGTTTTTAATGAAAAGCTATTGTCGAAAAGCGATAATAATTAGAAAAAATGGTAGAGTGATAGCTATTTCGGAAATCACCACATTTCCACATGCGAACTTAGCAAAGTGCGTAGGCTACTGGCTAAGTCAGCGGGGTCATTGGATCGAATCCCACTGAAAGAAGTCTGATGAGGAAATGTCCGAAATAGCTATCAGTTCTTAAATTTTTTTAAATTACTGTTGCTTTTTCACAACAGTCATTTCATCAAGTCCCTCAAACTTCAATGTGCTAAAAAAATAAAAATTTATTAATAAATTAATTAACACATTTTTTTACGAAAATTGCAATTGTCTTCGAAAGTATTAATTCTACATAATTTGGTTTATGGACCATTTTTGCAGAGAATCGAAATAAGGTAAGAAATACTTTTTTTACCACTTGAACTTTGATGGACTTGGGCGAGCCTAAGATATTGACCAAAAATGTTAATCTTGCACACAAATTTTTTTAGAGCATAATGAACCATATTTTTGCTATTACCAATCAAAATTCTAAAAAGGCGGATTTTCGGCTCACGCTAGTACACATGTATAAACAAAGGACAAAGCATCGCTTCACACTCACTCTAAAGGCTAACATTGGCGGATGCGGATGCGAATGCGGATGTAAAGTATTTTTGCGAAATACTTGATTAAGGGAAGCAAGTTAGGTGATTTAGGTGAATAAAAAAATTAAAAAGTTAGTAATTTTTAATAATTTTTATTTTGTTTAGTACTTGAATTTATAAATTGGGACATTATATTTAATAAAAAGGAATTCTGCTGCCTTTTCAGGTTGTATCCTGCTTTTTAAAGCGTCGTAAATCAAACCTGCGCCACTAAATAGCTGCTCGCTCGAGGCGACAAATATCTGCTTGCGAAAGTTGGCAATACATATTTAAATTATTTTTGATTGACGCTGCACCAGTTGAGAGGACTCTCAGTGATATATTTTTTTACTGCGATGCAAGAATAATTCCTTTCTGAGAATAGCAACGGGGCTGAAAATGTCGGATGTAGCCTCTTGACTTTCATCTTCACTTGAAGATGATCGTGGTTTAAACACCGCTTACAAGCCAAACAAGGTGTGTCAGGTTTTTCTAAAGCTTTTTCAAAATAAACCTTCATTCTAATTCCTTCCCCTGTTTCAGAATTTAGAGAACATGTAACGTCATCAGCGTTTTTAATTTTAGTTTTTGTTAACAATGTTTAATCCTTTCTTCGGCGACTGGTTTGAAAAGTTTGTGCCTATAGCGAGCTAAAATGGTGTATATGGCAAATAAATTGCTATTTTCCAGGAATGAAAATTTCAAACCAATTCTGTTTCCAAAGTCGTGGCTGCCAGCCAAATCGGATCAGAATCTTTTTATTTCTTTTATAAGCATTTGAATTATTTGAACAACGTATGGTGAAGGTCTCAGAGCTGTTTATTTCCGGGTGGCTTCTTCAAAAGGTGCACCTGTAATTAATAGCTTGTAATTAGTTTTCTTATTTTTGCTGAGCTCGACTTTTCCTAGTTGCAGGCAGTCACAATTAATTACTCATAAGCTATAAAATCCGTTTTGTTGTTCGATTCCATGCACTCAATGCGTTCTCATATTTTGAGGAAAATGAACGCAAATTTTCAACATATATTGCACGCCACCTCCCCCTCCTCAAGATATTAAATTCGCCTTGAATTGATCCTTATTTTCTTTGTGAACTTGGCTGTCAACTCTTTACATACCATTTTATCTCTATTTCGCTGCGTGCTAATTTTGACAATTATCACGAAGTTAAAGTAAATGTTGTTTTCGAGCTGAAGACGGCGCACAGAGGATTATTTGCATAGTAAATCCGGTCAAAATTATTTAGTGTGTTCTACTGGTAAGAAATAAAAGAAAACACAGAACTTAAACATAACAAGCCGTTTTATGAGAAAAAAACTACACGTATCTAAGAAAAATTAGAAAAAAAAAACTAGCTATGAATCCAGTTTTTTCAACAGATTTTTGAGTAATAATTTTTGATAGTTACGTAATAAAACAGACCTACAGTTTTTAATTATTTGGGAATCGATTCTCTTTATAGCTATGCTTTATGCTTTAAATAAATAAATAAATAAATAAATATAAACACAATTGCCTTTTTTGAAATTGTTGCTAAAATCAAATTTCCCAAAAAGCCCTATTTGAAATGATTAAAACGAATATAACATCAAATTCAAATGCGAATCAAAAAATGGGGTTAAAAATTATAGTGGACGATTTCTTTTTTCATGTATTTTTAAGATTGGTACCCAAAATTACAATAAAGAAAGAAACAAATGCAGATATTTATAGCACAGAAAACAAAAAAAAATATTTGGACTATGTTCTCTTGTTCATACTTACAAGAGAATCGCATTAACAAAAACTAGATTTGACTCAACACATATTTCCTTCAAGCGCTTATACCGGTGTCATTTCAGCGCATTCGCTGAAACCGTATTCAAAAGTAAAAACAAGTTGTTATTTTTATTCAACATTTCTTTAATAAATAATTTGCGTGGTGGACGAGAACAAAAAATCAAATTTGTTATAATAATAATTCAATTTTAAAACGGGCTGTATAAAAAAAACAGCCTTTTTTCACTTAGCGTCAAATGAATGATGTCTTTATGCCTATATTCTAACCAATTTATACCGATAAATACACTTTTGAATTTCCGAGCGTATTGAAAGTTGATTTATGCCTCCGTTTTGAATCACAGCGAACTGGGTCAAAGCGCTTTGTGTGTCGGTATAAACAAGGCAATTGATAGTTCGGTCATATAGCTTGAAAATTAAAATGTTTAAAGATAATTTCAACAAAATTGATAAGTCTGACTTTTGACCAGTTTTGTTACACAAATACTCCTAAAAATGTGCGCCAAAAAAATATTGACTAAAATTTGTCTTGCACTCATTCGCATTCGAAAAACCTCGGCATTGATTATTGCGAATGCGAATATTCGCAACAACCCTGGTATGTATGTATGTATGCTTTTTTTATGAGGAGGAAGCATCGAAAGCCAAACCACATCAGTTTGAAACTTTAACCCGAACAAAAGTGATTGAGAAAGCTTTACTGGACAATTTGTTTGAAAAGTTGTCACCTACACAAATGCCGAACTAAGGCTGCGTTTCTCCAAACTCATTTAAGTGGAAATTAACTTTAATTTAATTTTTTATTCTCAATTAAATTATTTTCAGTTTCAATAAGCTCTTTATTTAAGTGAGTAAAAAGTGGTTGTAAAACAGACTTGGCCAGCGAAAGCTATAATTTTGTGCCTGCCATATATAAATTGTACTGAGAGCTTTTGAAAGCTTTAGCATGCTGTGTTGTAAAAGCAGGGCTGGTATACAAGTAAGCAGCAGATACACAAAATTGTGGAGTGTGTATATTGACCAGCTGATTAAAAGTGTAACATCACTGAGTGTGGTTATCCTGATTTAATTTTTCTTTAATTGAAGAGCATAGGTCACTTAAATCAAAACTAAAAACAAATTAAAATTGATTGGTGAATCCAAAAATTCCAAAATTAAAGTAATTTTCACTTCAACGAATCTGGTGAAACGCAGCCTTACAGCCAGTTTTACCAGATTCATTTAAGTTAGATTTTCGAAATTTTGGTTTCACCAATCCATTTTAATTTGTTTTTAATTTTGATTTAATTGACCTATGCTCTTCACTTAATTAAAAATTAAGTCTGAATAACCACACTCAGAGGTGTTACACGTTTAATTACCTGACCATTGTGTATCTGCTGCTTACTTGTTTACCAGCCCTGCTATTCTGACTTAAATAAATAGCTTATTGAAACTGAAAATAATTTAAATGAGAATTAAATAAAAAATTTAATTAAAGTTAATTTCCTCTTAAAAAGTTTGGTGAAACTGGCTGTTAATGTTGGAAAGAATTTAAAACATATTTACGCTGGTTGTCGGGTTATGTGTAAAATTAAAAACAACCTCTGTGCACCGTGAACACCCTTATGTTTTGGTAATTTGCTTATTTTCCCTCAATCAGCTGTTCGAAGCTTTTATTCTCACTTCAAATATATTCGTCATCAATTGTACCTACAAAATCCCTAATCAAATCTTAAAAAGGGAAATTAAAGACTTTAAAGTAAGTTCAGCTGTTCTGGAAATTGAATATATTGATGGTACATATACATATATGTGAATTGAATTTTATTAGTTGCAAAAAAAGCTTAATTTAAATTTATAGACGCAATGCACAATGCATCAGTGCCACGATGTCATAGATGAAAAAATTGATGAACTAAGGGAGGATATAAAAACAATCAGCTGCATTCGACGAGGAGATGAGCTACATATTCCGAAATCCATTCATTGGCGTAATAACCCTGCAGCAGAGCTGTGTAATGATTGAATCAATTGAGTGTGCATTCTCATTTTTTTCGTTTCAAAAATGTGATTGTTTGATTTAAAAAATTTAACAACCACTTTTGAGATTGGTTACAAATTGTATACACAAAATAACAAAATATGTGGTGTGTTATGGAATGGTTGATACCCATTCACATAGAGAATGTGAGTGCAAAAAAAAACTCAATCATGTATGATTGTACGTTTATATGAATGCAATCTGTCATTATTATTCAGTACTAATACTATTTGTTGTATCAGGGTTGAGATTTTTGTACTCAAAATGTGAAACCAGAAGATTGCCATCTCCCTAAAAATAATTTTCTTAGTGTTTGGCCGAGCTTCTGCTCAAACCTGAGGCATGAGGTCTGTTGTTGTGGCACAAATGGAGACACCTATGTACATATTTAAGGCTGACTCCGAACACCAAACGATTGTATAAGAAGAGTTTTCAAGGCAGAAATATACTCGAAGGTTTGCCATTACGTGCCGAAGGAGGACTGCTATTTTGGGTTATGATCTGACCACGGATTCAACCATGGTCCTATGGAGTGGAAGAACGCACATGTAATCACTCTGCTACAGCGGCCGCTGTAAGTACATGCTATACATATGTATGTACACATATTCGATTAATTGTTCTCAAAATGCATGAAAACTCTAGTATGCTTGCAAACAAATAATAACATTTTGTGATAAACAGTTTTACAAATGTATTTGTACTTTAAATTTGTATTTTAATAAAGTATTAATTAAATAAATGATTATTATAGGTATAAAAATATTTATATTTGGCAACTCTTGGACTTTTCTTCATTTGTAACAAATGACAGATGTAAATAAAATAATAAAATAATTGTAATTTTACCAATTTAAAGCAAACGGGCGTTCTTTAGAAAAAACTGTAGTTAGGGATCGAATTGCGCATATTTATTTTACATTATCAAGTGCCCCCAAGAAGTGTTAAACCACTAAATAGCTTAAAAACGCTTTCAAAAATTCGAAACGAGAGTGAAGTGCAGTGTTCAGTTGTGATCGAAATTGCAGGCAAAATTTGTGCGTGTGTAATTAATGTTTTATTTGAAGAAATATTGCCCTTTGTCGTTAAAAATAAGCAAACCAAAAACCCAAAGGTTTTTTGTTTCGTAATTTAGCAATAATATGTCTTGGAACGTAGTAGTTCCGGATTATTTGCAGTCATATTGTAAGCTTTCAAATTATGTCTTTTTCCAACGATTCAGTAAGTGTTGGACTGCAAAAATACGAAATAAGTTACAACTCGTATGTAGTTAAACGAAAAAAAATCCATATGTGTTGCTGAACAACGGCACAAAACGAAAAGTGTCGTTCTTTCACAGTTTTTGACTTATGCCAATATTCACGATTAATGTTAGACATTTGCCATTGTTCAGTAGTAAGGGTTGGCTTCTTCGGTTTTATGCCAAATGGCAAAACATTGCCACTGCCGGATTGGTAACAACAAAGCCTATGTCGATTTGTCACAGAAGGATATGGTTATTTATAAACCTAATCCACTATATATCTCAAAAACCTGAGTTGTGCCGTTATTACAGAGGACCATCGACATATGTTAGTGTCTGGCCGAGCTACTCCTCCGATTGTGGCATGCGCCTTGAAGTTGTCGCACAAAGGGAGGGACCTACAGTTTTACGCCGACTCCTGCCGGGGGCCGACCACTATTACAAAAAATTTTTTCCTTTTTTATGTTGGGCGGAACTGGGCTCGAACCCTCTCCCTGCGGAGTGGTAGTGCACACTTCTAACCACCACACCACAGCGAATGCTTAATTAATTTTAATCATTAATCGCGATTAACCATTTAATTAACTCGTTAATTTTTAATCATTCATAGACCAACATTTTGCTGAAAATACTCGCATAAGATAGTCCCAAATTCTCACAAAGGAGAAAAGTGATTTTCTTCAAAACTTTTGAATGACATCTTGACTGAACTTACTAATTCGGAATTTCTACTATTACTTATTCCTAAAGTCTGGGTTATGAAATAAAAATTTTTCTATTATAAGTTCAATAAATATTAGGAGACCTTTATTGTTTAAATTATTTTTTGCACATAAACTTGTATCTTGAACTTCTTTTTCCAAAAAGCGAGGATGTAAAAATTTTAATAGATATCGGATGTACGGAAATTTTACAAAAATTTATCTCTAAATAGATTATTTCATGAAAACTATTCCAAACGAAATCTTAAAATTAATAAAAAAAATCTTTACTAAACTTAACTAATTTATATTAGAGGTTTTAGGTTTATCCCACTATAAGTGTGAAATCAGTTGCTATGTGTTTCTATGATACAAAAAACAACCTGACAATTTAGCAGATTGTAAAACTTCATGCTACCGTACGCCGTATCTTAAATCCTTCAAGTTTTTCATAAATTTTTGTTTGTTTCTTAGAATCGAAATTTTACCAAGCAAAATGTCTTTTGTTTTTTAAATAAGCTAGCAGACCCGGCGAACTTCGTCTCGCCAAAAGTAATTTTTTGTATTGAAATATTTTGGTTTAACATTTTCACCAACAGTTCACTTCATGATTTTCTTCTAATATTACGATTTGGTGGTGTCAGAAGGCATATTTCCATTGCCATCTTAAATAACCTCGCAAAAGTGTATATGTATGCATCACGGTTGCCAACCGTCCCGTTTTCGGCGGGACTGTCCCGGATTTAAGAGATATGTCCCGGTCCCAGTATGACACATGTCGGGAAACAAAATGTCCCGGTTTTTCTCAAGAAAAAAATTTAGACATCTCGTTGTAAAAAAATATAGAACTCTTGAAATATGTACATTTGTTTTTCAAATTCTATTTACTGATTGTCACTATATGCCGTATTTTATTTTCTACTGCGATTTACTGCAGACTGTTTCATTCATAACTAAATACAATACACAAACTGCGCAATGCGGTAATGTCGTGCATACAGCTGTTTGGTAACAATTTGGCAGCGCCGTTGAATCAGCTGATAATTTGAAAACTTTAAATGTGTAAATTCTTGAGTCTAGATGTAAAAAATATGTGTAATTTTGTCCCGGTTAAAATGAGTGAATTACACGAAAAAGTCAAAAACGCGATTGCTATTTTATTGACGAATGGATTTTAAACAAAGAGTTCTAGCCGTGGCTACTTGAAGAATACGCCATTTTTTACCAACTTCAAACTACAGTGACAACTTGTATGTAATTTCCTGAGTTTTGCACATAGTCTAGAAACTTTTTTTTATTTGGTTTTTGTTAATATTTCTATTATTAGAATGTTAACTTTTAGGTGTGCTCGTCCTTAAGTTATTTGTTTTTTGTTATTTTATGGCCTTATAACAATTATATTCAACAATTTTTATGAGCTTGACGGCCGTTTTAAGTGAAAACTATTGTCGAAAAGCGATACATAATTAGAAAAAATGGTAGAAGTGATAGCTATTTCGGAAATCACCACATTTCCTCATCAGACTTCTT
>NW_016157948.1:21025-22242 GCF_001687245.7 Rhagoletis zephyria
CAAAACCAACAACCACATGATCAAGTGAATTGCAGCGGAATAGCTGCGCTTGATTGTAGTTGGCTTAGCAAAGTGAAATAGTGGAAAATAAGCAACAAGAATTAACAAGGCAAACTTAGCACAGTGCGTAGGCAACTGGCTGAGTCAGTGGTGATCGTCGGTTCGTCGGTGTTTATTGTATACCAGCTAGACTTTTATAAAAAAAAATAATTAACATTAATTAAACAAAAGACAAATGCCAAATGCCCTAACCGTTCAAAATATTGAATTTTTTTATTTTGTGGACCACTATATGTATGTACATAAGGGTGGTCCAAAAATGCATGTGAAAAAGTAAAGTCGAAATTTTTAATGCTCTTACCCCCTAGGACTGTTCTATACCGAAAAAAATATACCCTTATTTTTATTTTGAAATGAAAAAAATATTTAGAGGTCGCTCAAAGCGCCCGAAAAAAACAACTTTTCGTAGAAATGGTATAGAATAGTTAAAAATCAATATTTTTCTACCAGAAAACTCTGTTTATCTGCGGGAGATTTCCAATAGTAATACCTAAATTTAACCATTTTTTCATCGCAAATATAATTTATAGGTCCGCAAAAAACCCACAAAAATCCCGAAAAATGCAATGGGGCGACCAATTAAAATCGTTAGTATTAAAATATGGTTAAATAAACGATTGGGTATTATTATTGAAAGTATCCTGAAGAGAACCAGAGTTTTCCAATCTAAAAATATTGATTTTCAAGCATTCTATACCATTTCTAGGAAAAATTTTATTTTTCCCATATAAAAATACATGGAAAACTTTAAGAGCTTTGGCAACCTCAAAATATTTTTTGATTTCAAAATAAAAAAATATGGAAACGGTGGGCAATTGCGACTCTTTGAGCCAAATGCGGCTCTTTGCTTAGCAAAGTGCGGCTCTTTTTACTTTCTCTTTGCTTAGAACATTTTGGCTCCTTCTACCTTTTTACCGACTTCCAAAAAAGGAGGAGGTTATAAGTTCGTCGGAATATTTTTTTTTGTTTTTTTTATTTATTTTTTGTTTTTAATTTTTATTATATTCAACAATTTTTATGAGCTTGAGGCCGTTTTAAGTGAAAACCTATTGTGGAAAAGCAACAATAATTTGAAAAAATGGTAGAAGTGATAGCTATTTCGGAAATCACCACATTTCCTCATCAGACTTCTTTCAGTAGGATTCGAACCGACGATC
>NW_016157948.1:22414-22542 GCF_001687245.7 Rhagoletis zephyria
TTTTATGGCCTTATAACAATTATATTCAACAATTCTTATGAGCTTGAGGCCGTTTTAAGTGAAGACTTATTGTGGAAAAGCAACAACAATTTGAAAAAATAGTAGAAGTGATAGCTATTTCGGAAATC
>NW_016157948.1:22904-27064 GCF_001687245.7 Rhagoletis zephyria
TTTTTTCAAATTATTGTTGCTTTTCAACAATAAATTTTCAGTTAAAACCGCTTCAAGCTCATAAAAATTCTTGACTATAATTGTTATAAGGCCATAAAATAACAAAAAAAAAACAAATAACTTAAGGACGAGCACTCCTAAAAGTTAANGGCTTAGCAAAGTGAAATAGTGGAAATAAGCAACAAGAATTAACAAGGCAAACTTAGCACAGTGCGTAGGCAACTGGCTGAGTCAATGGTGATCGTCGGTTCGAATCCTTCTGAAAGAAGTGTGATGAGGAAATGTGGTGATTTCCGAAATAGCTATCACTTCTACCATTTTTTCAAATTACTGCTGCTTTTCCACAATAAGTTTTCACTTAAAACGGCCTCAAGCTCATAAAAATGGTTGAATATGATTGTTATAAGGCCATAAAATAACAAACTAACAAAGAACATTTTTTTTTTATTTTTTCTATGAATGTTACCGCATAACTTTGGACCACGTCAACCGATTTCGATAATTCTTTTTGCATCGGAAAGGTAGTATCTCAGAGGGGTCCGAATCTGGTTTAGATCCGATCATTGGATCATGAAATATATATATACATATATATATATTTATATATATACTTATATTTTTATATGAGAATTGAAGTAGGTTTTTCTTTTGCTTAAAAATTACTTGTTAAAATACACTTTTCTTTGCTGGACATTCTTTTCCATTGTGTTGTTTTTTTATTTTATTCTTTTTATTTACACATACACAAAGTGAGATCGGAACATTACCCGCAATTGGAGAATGAAAATTGGCTTTCCGACTTAATGTTCTTTACCGATATGATGGAACATTTGAAAAACTTGAATTTGCCTCTACAAGGAGAGAATAAAAATATTTGTGATTTGTCGCAAAATATTTTATGTTTTAAAACTAAACAACGTCTTTTTATTAATGATCTCAAANAAAAGCTTGAATTTGCCTCTACAAGGAGAGAATAAAAATATTTGTGATTTGTCGCAAAATATTTTATGTTTTAAAACTAAACAACGTCTTTTTATTAATGATCTCAAAAAAAGAATATTTCATCATTTTCCATGGCTTGAAAAAATATTGCACATAATTTAAAAGCAGATTTTGATAAAATATTTGCCGATTTGAAATTATTTAAATGTACGTTTGCATACTTCATAAACCCTTTTTATAAGCTTTTATAAATGATATAATTGAGGATGAATTTACAATATCCGAAATACTTCTTTTTATGAAAAGCAAATAAGAGTTGGAGTTTTTTGAATTAAAAGAATATAAGGCACTGGAAATGCAACATCAAGCTTTGGCATTGCTTGAATTCCGGCAACAAGTACCAGATTTAAAATATCCGCTGATAGGCTGACCGATTTCGGCCGAACAATTTGACCATCCGAACTGATGCGCACACTTAACCAGATTATTTGCCGACCGTATTTGTACGCAGAATTCTACTTTTAATTTCAATTTTGTAAGCAGTGAAATATTTTGATAAATTTTAATTGGCATACTCTAAACAGGTGATTTTATATGTAATTTTTTTATTTTGCACCCAATAAGTAAATTTTTAGCAGTCTATTTTGGTACTTTTCACCTCAAATCGGACGAGAAAAAACAAACATGTTTGAATTTGTCGTCACTGACGGACGTCAACGTCCGATTTCCTTTCGGTTATCGGTTTATGTGTGTGACCGCTCATATAATTACAAGTGTTTATTCATATCGCGCGAATATAGCCGATATCGGCCGAACACAAAAACAGCTCGTTGGAATTTACGCAAATCCCTAAATAGAATTTGATGCTTTCGAAGTTAAAATAGTAAAATGCGACTAATTAAACTTGTAGGAAGTAAGTAATTATTCATTTGGTCAGTGAACTGTGTCAGGATAAGACTTCGGAATTTGTTTTCTTACGTTTTCAATTGCATACTTTTGAATGCCAACAAAAGTCCTATCAGCTGTTCGTGTAACTTCCAAATTTCTGCAAATTTTCTGCGTACTAGTTTGGATATTTTTCTCTTGTGAGGGAACAGATGCCATTTCTGCGGAATTTGGCTGTTGGACATTTTTTACTGGAGATTTTAAACAAACGTACCTATTGACTGACTAACCAACATTTAACAGAACTGTTACGAACGGCTTTAACTGACATAAAACCAGAGTTTGAAAATTTGACCAAGGGATCTTTTCAATTTTCTTTAATATCTATCTTACGTACATTAAAATAATAATAAAATTAATGTTTTTTATTTCTCATAATAATTTTATTTAAAAATAAAGATTTTGCTTTTGTTGTTTTTTTGTGGCTCTATGTAGCATCTAGAATTTAAATGTGGCTCTTTTCGGCCTCGACCTTGCCCACCCCTGAAATAGGGGTATACTCTTTTTTTTTAATATAGAACAATCCTAGGGGGTGAGAGCATTACAATTCCGACTTTACTCTTTTTGGACCACCCTAATGTAAATACATACCTAGCTACCTGATTTGAGTACGAACGAGTCTGTTCGATCACCCTCGCTATAAATTGAGCACAAGCGAACACCACACACGGACACCCGCAGCTAACCCGAACATTTTTGTAACAATGAAACGGACACCAGAATGCAGGACAACAATGAAATTTACGCTGCAGGTAACTGGCCAAGAATGATAGAATACAAGATTGCGCCAATCGAGCTGAGAGCAACTGGCTGTCACGTCAAAATATACCAGAATGAGAGAGCAAGACGAACTCGACAAGAAAAAGAGGAAGCATCGAACAAAAGGCAGTGTTGCCAAGTTTTGAATTTGAAAAAGCACCAAAATTTTATTAGTGTATTTTATGGACTTTATATGAATACATAATTTTATTGTAAGGATGCCGATTCAAATTAATAAAAATCAATGTTTCTTGCACAACGGTCGATTTCTTCTGGCATGATTGAAGGTTCTGCACATATTTCGTTGTCGCTTATGATTGTCACTGTGCCATGATTTTGTTAAAATTTTTGTAAAATTGCTTACCACACTTACGATTGCTATAAATTTTGCTTCCATTTTTTTAAGATTTTCTAATTTGATGTCTTCAGACAGATGAGATGTGCACACTCGGGTTGAAACTCGAACACCCGGGTATATTGAGCTGCAAAGCACCCGAACCCAATCAAGTATGTATGAAAAGCAATCGGGTGTTGTGGCCAGCATGTTCGTCTTGAGCTCAGTCGCTAACGAACAATACTTCTGCTCGTATACAGAGAATGATGCAAAACGGGTTTTGTTAGATGATCGAGTATACACGAAAATTATTCACCCGCTGCAGATGTCTGATACCTAGCATACAAGTTCTTATGCATTGAGTGCAAAGGAGTGTATTTTAGTACAAAACAAAATGAAATTTTATGTTCCTCAATATTTCTTGCTTAGCACCATATCGAGCCCTAACCGCCAAAATAATGTAAGCGACATTTTTTTCAAAATTTTATTTTTGATGCAGAAATATTCCTAGAGCATCTAGGTACATTTCTGCATCAAAAAGAAAATTTTGAAAAAAATGGCGCTTACGTTATTTTGGCGGTTAGGGCTCGATATAAAAAAGTGTTTTATGTAATGTACATAAACATGGGCGTAGCCAGAACGAAATTTAGGGGGGGGCCCATACAAAATAAAAAATTCAAAACCAATAACTTACTTATGTACTAAAATTTTTTTTATTATAGCTTAAAATTATTGTAACCAATAAAGGTAAATATGTTGTACAAAAAACAAATAAACAGAAGTTCACAAAAGTTGATATAAAACTATTCGTCGATTTAAATTGTTAAGTTTTTACTGAGCATGTTTATTTTACGAGGATGAAGCATCGAAAGCCTAACTCCTTCCGTGTGAGACTTTAACCCAAACTAAAATTCCTACCGTCATGTACCGTTCCCCTCCCGGTACCACCGTCAAGGATTTCGTCGGGATTATAACACTGTGTGACTGATAAGGTTATAGATCTATTCTCTTCCTCTTCTTCCTTTTTGGCGCTGTAACCGCCAAAGCGATTTTGACCAACTGACGCCTATTAGAAATGCCAAGTGAAGCCAGAATACTTTCAGAGCTGGGGCGTCGGTGTCCATTCGAACGACATGATCAAGCCAGTTGAGCCGCTGTATTTTAATACGCCACATACCAG
>NW_016157948.1:28500-34728 GCF_001687245.7 Rhagoletis zephyria
TTGCCTTTCGCCATCAGACGGGGTTTCAGACAGGGCGGCTCTCTTTCATGTGGCTTCTTTAATCTGATGTTGGAGAAGATAATAAGATCTTCAGAACTGAACCGCTTAGGAACAATTTACTACAAGAGCGTACAATTGCTGGCTTATGCCGATGACACTGACATCATCGGTAAGAAAAACCGCGAAGTCTGTCCTGACTTTTCCAAGTTGGACAAGGAAGCAAAGCGAATGGGTCTGGTGGTAAACGACGACAAGACTCTCCTGTCATCAAACAAACAATCAGCACATTCGCGCCTGGCACCCACGTCACTTTTGACAGTTATAATTTCGAGGAAGTAGAGAATTTCGTTTACTTGGGAACCAGCATTAACACCTGTAATAATGTCAGCATGGAAATCCAACGCAGAATCGCTCTTGCCAACAAGTGCTGCTTTGGACTGAGTAGGCAATTCAGGAGTAAAGTCCTCTCTCGACGTACGAAAACCACACTATAAATCACTCATCATGCCCGTGCCCCCCCCCCCCCCCCTGCCCCTACCTGGCTACGCCCATGTACACAAATGATTTACGTACATATATTTTTACACGTTCATATGTATGTACATGCGTGTGTATGTAATATTGCATAACAAGCCAATTAACTCAATTATTTGTTTTCTTTTGTTTTGTTAACTCCGTTAAATTAACTGGTTTTATGAATTAATACGTTTATTTGTAATTTTTTATGGAATCGGCATCGGCATCGCCATCGGACGATTCTTTCCCCTTAAGCCGATTAATCGGCATCGGCATCGGTACCTGAAAAAAATTGGAACCGGTCGGACTCTATAAGCTAACGTCACTCACTGCAGGGAATGTTCTCTGTTGTTTTGACGATGGGTAATTTTTGCAAATGCTGCGTGTCACCAAAAGAAAATATGCTCAACTTCTGGATATATTCTCAAGTGATGTAATCTTTACAACTGGCCGCAGATTTTCAACTCGCAATCGTGTTGTTCCGATTAGGTTCATCGGGTGAAAGTGCTTCAATACAAAAATCGCCCAACGTTTAGTGTGGGAGATGATGGCACTTTGACTAATATTACCAAAAGAGTTTTTTCAGCAAATTTTGAAGAAATTACCAGAGTTCATTTATTGGCCTAGTGCGGAAGAGCGCCGGGAACTTGATGCTCAAACATTAAGCGATTCACCATATTGCATTGGTTATATTGACGGAAGCGGGATTAAGCTGGCCGAAAAACTCAACAAAACTCATGAGGTATATTTTTCCCGCCAACGAACATACTCCATTAAATTGCAAGTACGTGACCATAAACTACGCATATTACACACAGAAGTGGACAATCCCGGAAGCTACCACGATTCCAAAGTGTTTAAGAAATCTCACATTGGAAGAAATAGCCCGAGCTTATTTAGTGGAGAAGAGTGGATAGCGGGTGATTCAGCTTACCAGTTGACGAAACACTTGATAACGCCATATCGAAGCCATTCCACTTTATCCGATACTGAAAGGCAAGCTGAATTCAACAAAGTACACAGCCAAGATCGTGTAAGAGTGGAAAATTGTTTCGGAATCCTTAAAGAAAAATTTTTCAGCTTGAAACAAATGCGAGTTAAAATAAAAGACAAGCAGAGTCAAGCATTTTTTATAAATGGGTACTCGTCTGCTGTGTGCTGCACAATATGTTGTTGAAAGAGCGCAATTTTTTATATATTGAAAGTGAAAGTGGCGAAGCAAGCGAATACCAACACGATCGAGCTGCTCTTGTTGCACCTACACCCGAACTAAAGAGACAAGCACTGTACAATTTAATTTTTGAATAAAAGTTCGTATTTTCAAACGATTGATTTAAAAACTCTTTTATTTATTATATTAACTTCTAATTTATAACATTTTCGGTCTTTTTTAATGATTATATTTACACTTAATCTACTATATATTTAGTTATTTGATTTAATATATTTAAATTTAGTAGACTACATTTTCGGTTGTTTAATTTATTACATTTAAATTTAGTTTATTTTTATTATTATTATTTGTTTGCGTAGGAGACTGGCCGGGTCGCTAGTCTCTATACTACCTTCCCCGAGTGTGGGACTCCCATCGAAGCGTGTTAGGCTACCCACTAAAACCCAAACTCCCAACGACCGCGCAAGAATCCCGCATCTGGCACCGAAATTTTACATGTCTTCAGATGCAGGGGCGCGCTACTAGAACCTCAAGGCTGCTATTTTGTATGGGATTATGTCTACGTATCTTTCTTCCAACATTCTGCGCGAAATCAAAAAGTGTTCGCAAGAGAAGAATGTATGGCTCACGTTATCTTCGACGTCTCTACAGTAGAGACAGAACGGTAAGTCCACCCTTCCCATTCTATGAAGATATTCTCGGAAGTAACCATGACCGGTGAGGAATTGTGTCAAATAGAAATCGACTCCCCCATGCGGACTGTTAAACCATGTTTGAAGGTCGGCTATCAGGGTGTGCGTCCACCTTTTGTGCTCGCGCTTCAGTTTTGTTGCCACTGCTGGATTAGGTGCTCGCGCGCCTTTGCCGCGGCAGCTGCTCGACCTATCTCAGCACTGAGATTGTAAATCTCTTTTCGCTCGTAAGCAAGTAGCTCAATTTACATGACGCCAGAAATAACTAGAACCGCGTCCGCGGACACAGTACGGTATGCAGAAGCAATGCGTAGTGCACCTCTGCGCTGGACCGAAGACATTTGTATCCAGTATTTTTTGACTTTAAATGCGTCGGCCCATATTTCTGCCCCGTACAGGAGCACCGACTGGACTGCTGTCATCAGAAGTTTCCTACGGCATCGCTTCGGGCCGCCCACATTCGCCATCAGCCGGCTTAGAGCCACCGTGCTCTGGGCAGATTTTCGCATACTCCATGGTATTTTGTAGACCTAGAAGTTGTCATGAGTAGAGATCCGAACATCTATCCACAGACGTTGTGCATGACTTGGTTTAGCTTGAGCTGGGCTAGCTTGACGTTTCTTGCTGTTATGACGGCGGCCACTCGTCTGCGAAGGCGACTTGGAAGACGACCTCCGGCATTTCCGTGCGCAACAGACTGTCACGCGTGGTGTTCCAGAGGTCCGGGCCAAGTACAGACCCCTGTGCCGCTCCGCAGGTTATACGTCTCATTCTTTGACCTCTGACCAAAAGCCAACGGTCTCTGAGGTAGTCCTGGATCATACCTAGCAAGTATGTTGGAACCTCGAATGAGCGTTCCAAAGCCTCCAGCATGTCGTCCAATCTTGCCGAGTTGAAGGAGTTCTTGGCGTCCAGTGTGACTAGCAACACTATTGGCCGCGCCGGGTGGCAGGCTTCTTCGGCCTTATGTACCGCCTCGACTACTTCGCCAATTGATCCTATAGTTGAGCATCCCTTCCTGAAGATATGTCGTAGGGGTGAAAGGCCTCCCTCACTTTCTATGGCTGACGTCAAGCGTATTTTGAGCAGACTGTCCATCATCTTTCCTGCTGTGTCTAGCATGCAGAGTGGCCGGAAAGATGAAGGAGAGTTTGAGTCCCCTTTGCCCTTGGGTATAATCACCAGCCTCGCCTTCTTCTACTGGCTTGGGAAGACCCAGGCCCTAAGGCAGCTGTTGTACATGTTAGGTATGAGATCAGGGCTCATTTTCGCTGCTAACCTGATTGCCTCCACTTTTATGCTATCGGGGCCTGGAGCCTTGCCGGCTTTCATGCTTCGAAGGGCTAGCTCCAGCTCGTCAGCCGAAAACAGTGGTGTCTCGTCGAACACTGTATCTGCTCTTAGAGGGTGTGTGGGAAGTAGTGAATCCACTATATTTTTAACTCGGACCTCATACATCGCTTGCGATGATGTATGGAACTTTTTCATGACTATTTTGTATCCCTGGCCCCAGGGATCTCGATCCACTTCGTCACATAGCGCTTTGCAGCAGTTCCGTTTACTCTTCTGTATCTCGGCTCCAAGTGCTTTGTTAGCGCTTTTGTAGGCTGCTGCTCTAGTCAGCGCATCAGGTCTGCCACGAGCACGCGTTGCGAGTCTCCACGTTCTATAGCGGGATTTTCGCAGCTCTGCAATTCGGTCATTCCACCAGTATACTTTCTTTTTACCTGACCATGTTCTCCCTGCGGCATTGAGGCTTTGCATGCCCGGTGAATGCAGCGCATGATTTCTTCGACCAGCTTAGCACCAGACTCCCTGTTGTCGATCTCTCCCGTTGTCGGTGAAATACCTTGGGAATCTGAGTGATGTGTCGAACTTGCGAACATCGACCCTAGACGGGTTCCATCCTGGTTTCCTGCGAGGGATACTACGTGTTTGCCCTCGCGTTGTGTCAGTGACTTGGACGGTGATGTAGTTGTGGTCGCTACCACTCAGGTCTTCCATCACTCTCCATCCGTCAGCCCTTCGAAGAAGGCTTTCTGAGCCCAAGGTTATGTCAGGGATAGAGTATCCAAAAGCAGGCTTTCGATAAGGGTTGTTCAACTCCGAATGGTCAGGCCAATGCGGGCTGCCATTTCAAGGACCAGTCTTTCCCTGGTGTTTGTTTGGGGCATACCCCATTCCACGCCTCTTGCGTTGAAATCTCCAGCAACAATTATGTGGCCGGTTATATCACGCAATTCGTCTTCAAAGCCTTGGGGATTTTTCCTGAAGACAAGGACTGTGTCGGTTGGAGACAGGTAGCAGCTCACGATAGTGAATTTCGCCATTTTCACCTAGGCGTAGCAGTGTCCGACCCCGCTGCTCTCTGAGCAATGGTTGGGGTTAGCAATCCATATCGCGGCCGATGATGACAGCGTTAGCTCTTTGCTCAAGAACCAATTGGTCCAGCAGGTCATCAACGTCCCTACTCGGGAACGTGATTGGCATATTTCTGTTCATCTCCTGCCGAGTACAGGTAGCAGCTTGGGCTTTCTTTACATGCAGAGGCTATGTGGCCCTGCTGGTCACATTTGCAGCATGAACTACTTATGTCTGGGTCTTTGCATGCCGCCTTTTTTGGCCCTATCCCAGACAACGGAAACACCTTTGGATATCCGCGCGCTCTCTGACACGGCAGATAATCCAACCTACTCGCAACTTTTTCTTTTCAATAAGAGTCCGGCCGAGCAGTTCGTCGATTTCCACCACGGCCATTCTTTGTTCTCGCGAGTTTACAGCGAGGAGAGAGACGCGAAGTTGGCCATTCATCTTGTCTCCTAACTCCCCGCGTATAGCGTTCTCCACTTCTGGGGCCGTGGTTAGGCAGTCCATGCCCAGAACTTCTAGACGTAAACGTCTAGTGAGAATACGGGCGTCTCCAAGCTGGCCAATGGCAGTGCACACATTTTCCTTAAATGCTGTGTGGTTGCCACAGCGCTCCATTTCGATGAGCACGCCGCCTTCGCGGGTTTTCCGAACAGATCGAATTACGGTCTCCGTCTTCTCGGGTTGGAGCTTACCGCGTATCGTTCCCAGCACCTCTGCATAGGTTTTGCCTTCAGCTGGCTTAATTATTAATTTGGCGAGACTCTTCTTTTTTCTCACCCTCTTCTTTTTTTTGCGGCTGGTCGCCTCGCCCTTATTGACCAAGGGTTCACCTGGCGCTGGCCCTGGCTTGGGCTTTCTGCTTTTTCCAACCGTTTTCCATTGATTGTCTGGTACGGTTTTCTGTGCATTGTTGTTATTATTGCCATTATTATTAGGATTATTAATAATAATGTTTTTACTACTATTATTATTATTAGCAGTAGTATTTTTCTTCTTTTCCGGCTCGCCTGTAGGGGAGTCGGATCGAGTTCGACCTCTCTTTTGCGAGCCAGGGCCAGCCTTCCGCAGCTCGGAAAGGGTAGGCCCCTTCCGGCGCTGCTCTCGGAGGTAGCTTAATATATTTAAGCTCTCCTCGATTTGGGCCATACCTGTTTTTATGTCCATGGACACATTCTTTTGCTTAGACACAGCGCTCTGCATCTTCTTCAGGACAAGCCGAATCTGGGCCAATTGCTCATCTTCATTGCCTTCGCAAGTTCCCAAGCTTGCGGTGACATGCTTGTCGCTGTTTGCAGCAGCCGGCGTTTGAAGACGACTATCCCGGCTGCCGGGAGTTGCCGTTTGGCAAGGTGTAGCCTTCTGCGCCACGCCGGCGGCTTTCTCCGTGCTCGTGGTGCCGGAATTTGCCTGCAGAGGAGTTTGTGGCGGGGAGCGCACGACTCTACTGCTCTTCCTGAATGCGCTGCATTCTTCCTC
>NW_016157948.1:45321-96573 GCF_001687245.7 Rhagoletis zephyria
AAAAGCAGGCTTTCGATAAGGGTTGTTCAACTCCGAATGGTCAGGCCAATGCGGGCTGCCATTTCAAGGACCAGTCTTTCCCTGGTGTTTGTTTGGGGCATACCCCATTCCACGCCTCTTGCGTTGAAATCTCCAGCAACAATTATGTGGCCGGTTATATCACGCAATTCGTCTTCAAAGCCTTGGGGATTTTTCCTGAAGACAAGGACTGTGTCGGTTGGAGACAGGTAGCAGCTCACGATAGTGAATTTCGCCATTTTCACCTAGGCGTAGCAGTGTCCGACCCCGCTGCTCTCTGAGCAATGGTTGGGGTTAGCAATCCATATCGCGGCCGATGATGACAGCGTTAGCTCTTTGCTCAAGAACCAATTGGTCCAGCAGGTCATCAACGTCCCTACTCGGGAACGTGATTGGCATATTTCTGTTCATCTCCTGCCGAGTACAGGTAGCAGCTTGGGCTTTCTTTACATGCAGAGGCTATGTGGCCCTGCTGGTCACATTTGCAGCATGAACTACTTATGTCTGGGTCTTTGCATGCCGCCTTTTTTGGCCCTATCCCAGACAACGGAAACACCTTTGGATATCCGCGCGCTCTCTGACACGGCAGATAATCCAACCTACTCGCAACTTTTTCTTTTCAATAAGAGTCCGGCCGAGCAGTTCGTCGATTTCCACCACGGCCATTCTTTGTTCTCGCGAGTTTACAGCGAGGAGAGAGACGCGAAGTTGGCCATTCATCTTGTCTCCTAATTCCCCGCGTATAGCGTTCTCCACTTCTGAGGCCGTGGTTTGGCAGTCCATGCCCGGAACTTCTAGACGTAAATATCCAGTGAGAATACGGGCGTCTCCAAGCTGGCCAGTGGCAGTGAACACATTTTCCTTAAATGCTGAGTGGTCGACACAGCGGTCCATTTCGATAAGCACGCCGCCTTCGCGGGATTTCCGAACAGATCGAATTACGGTCTCCGTCTTCTCAGGTTGGAACTTACCACGTATCATTCCCAGCACCTCTGCATATGTTTTGCCTTCAGCTGGCTTAATGATTAGTTTGGCGAGACTCTTCTTTTTTCTCACCTTCTTTTTTTGCGGCTGGTCGCCTCGCGCTTATTGACCACGGGTTCACCTGGCGCTGGCCCTGGCTTGGGATTTCTGCGTTTTCCAGCCGTTTTCCATTAAGTATCTGGTACGGTTTTCTGCGCATTATTATTATTATTACCATTATTATTATTATTACCATTATTAATAATAATATTATTACTACTATTATTATTATTAGTATTTTTTTCTTTTCCGGCTCGCCTGTAGGGGAGTCGGATCTAGTTCGAGCCAGGGCCAGTTTTCCGCAGCTCGGAAAGGATAGACCCCTTCAGGTGCTGCTCTTGGAGGTAGCTTAGTATATTTAAGCTCTCCTTGATTTGGGCCATACCCGTTTTTATGTCCATGGACAGATTTTTCTGTTTGGAAACAGAACTCTGCATCTTCTTCAAGACGACCCGAATCTGGGCCAATTGCTCATCTTCAGTGCCTTCGAAAGTTTCCAAGCTTGCGGTGGCAAGCTTGTCCCTGTTTGCAGCAGCTGGCGTTTGATGACGACCATCCCGGCTGCCGGGAGTTGCCGTTTGGAAACGTGTAGACTTCTGCGCCACGGCGACAGCCATGAACAGGATCTAACTGGTCTCAATCCTGGGATGCTTTTTGGAAGGCAGCATCTGTTCGCCCGGACACAGGAGATTCATCAAGCATTTATGATCTTTTAAAATGGGCCCTCGGCTCCTGCCGCTCTTGGTCTGGGACTGCTTATTGGTTGTTCGCAGCTAACCCACCGAACTAGGCCGTTCACGATCCGCCCTCTATGACCCCGCTAAGGTCCTGAGCTTAGTCCTTACCATTGTTATAATTCTTATTAGTTTTTTGTTCGTAGGAGAGGGAAATGCTTAACGAACTGGCCGGGGACATTAGTCTCTATACTATCTTCCCCGAGTGTGGGGCCCCAATGAAGCGGGTTGGGCTACCCACTAAAACCCAAACTCCCACCGCCCTCGCAAGAATCCGGCATCAGGCACCGAAATTCTGCATGTATTCAGATGCAGGAGCGCACTACTAGAGCCTCAAGGCTGCTCTTTTGCAGGGGGCGTTTCATTTGGGTGTCCTCAATAGACATCCATCTTCTCGCTTGCAGCGGAGTACGAATTTCACGTATCTCGCGACAGCTTTCCACTTGTCTGCACTGGATATCATTTCCCCAAGTATGTTGTTCGGGGTTATGTCTCCCAATCTTTCTTCCAGCATTCTGCGCGAAGTCAAGAAGTGCTCGCAAGTGAAGGATTTATGGTGTACGTTATCTTCGACGCTTCCACAGAAGTGGAAGAACGGTGAGGCCACCCTGCCCATTATATGAAGATATTCTCGGAAGTAAACATGACCGGTGAGGAACTGCGTCAGGTAGAAATCGACTTTCCCGTGCGGTCTTTTCATCCATGTTTGAAGGTCGGCTATCAGGGAGTGCGTTCATCGACCTTTTGTGCTCGCGTTTCAGTTTGTTGCCACTGATTGATTAGTTGCTCGCGTGCGCTTAACGCGGCAGCTGCTTGGCCTATCACAGCAGTGAGATTGTAAGTCTCTTTACGTTCGCAAGCAAGTAGCTCAATTGGCATGACGCCAGAAATAACTAGAACCGCGTCCACGGAGACTGTACGGTATGCAGAAGCAATGCGTAGGGCTCCTCTGCGTTGGACCGAAGACATTTGAATCCGGTATTTTTTGACTTTCTATGCGTCGGCCCATATTTCTGACCCGTACAGGAGCACCGACTGGACTGCTGTCATTAAAGTTTCCTACAGCGTGGCTTCGGGCCGCTCACGTTCGCTATGAGCCGGCTTAGAGCCACCGTGGTCTGCGCAGCTTTTTCACATACTCCGTTTGTTGTTTGGAGACAGGTAGCAACTCACCAGAGTGATTTACTCCATTTTAACCGAGACGTAGCAACGTCCGACCCCGCTTCTCTCTGCGCGATGGTTGGGGTTAGCAGTCCACATCGGGGCTGAGCCTTATTAGTCAACATGTCAGGTTTATTTTGTTTTATAGGGTTGACTGATGATGACAACGTCTGCTCCGTGTTCAAGAGCCAATTGGTCCAGATGGTCATCAGCTGCCCTACTCCGGTTCATATTGCCTTGTATAAATTTAACCATATTCGCCCAAGCTTTGTCCTAGCCTCAACAAGGGCATGCCCGAAGGCCTTGCACGCTCCCGACCCAGGCAGATGATCGGAATTTTTCTGACCATCTCCTGCCGAGCACAACTAGCAGCTTGGACTTTTTTGATATGCAGAGGCTATGTGGTCCTGCTGACAACATTTCCAGCGTGATATGCTCCTGTCTGGGCTTTTGCATGCCGCCTTTTTGTGGCCATATCCCAGACAACGAAAACACTTTTGGACATCCGCGCGCTCTCGGGTACGGCAGATAATCCCACCTACTCGCAAATTTTTCTTTTCAATGAGAGTCCGGCCTGGCAGTTCGTCAATTTGCACCACGGTCGTTCTTTGTTCTCGCGAGTTTACAGCGAGGAGAGCGACGCGAAGTTGGCCATTCATCTTATCTCCTAATTCCCCGCGTATAGCGTTATCCACTCCTGGGACCGTGATTAAGCAGTCCGTGTGCAGAACTCCTAGACGTAAATATCTAGTGAGGATACGGCGTCTCCAAGCGCTCTTTTTCGATAAGCACGCCGACTTAGGGGGTTCGAATCACGGTTTCCGTCTTTCGGCCTTCAACTGGCTTAATGATGAGTTTGGCGAAACTTTTATTTGTTACCAGCATCTTTTTTTTCGGATTGTTGCCTCGCCCTTATTGGCCAGGGGTTGACCTGACGCTGGCCCTGGCTTGGGGTTTTTAGCGTATATCAACCGTTGTCCATTGATTATTTGGTGCAGTTTTCTGTACTTTTTTATTTTCCGGCTCGCCTGTAGGGGAGTCGGATCGAGGTCGCGCCGTATTTTGTGAGCTAGGGCCAGTTTTCCGCAGCTCGGAAAGTGTAGACTTATTCCGGCGTTGCTCGCGGAGAATGCTTAGTGTATTTAAGCTCTCCTCGATTTGGGCCATACCCGTTTGAATGTACATAGACACATCCGTCTGCTTGGAGACAGCACTCTGCATCTTCTTTAATACGAGCTGAATCTGGGCCAACTGCTCATCTTCAATTCCTTCGCAAGTTCCCAAGCTTGCGGTGACGTGATTCAAGCCGCTAAATTGGCACAGTCGCTTTTATGTGTCCCGAAGTTCTCTTCTCTCAAAGGAGCAGCCGATCGCGGGGGTTGTCAAAAGTCCTTATGGGATATTATGTTCAGAGACAAGACTGCGCAAAACTAGGAGTAAATATCAACTGGACCTGTGCGGCCAACTAAATGGCGACGTGTATAGAACTTACTTGAAGATCTTCCTGGGTTTTAACGGGATGGAGGCGTTTTCAGCATTAGCCCACCAGCCATTTCTCGCCAGCTCAATGTCGAACTATTCGTATACACGTTCCGGTATGCCATGAACAGGATCTAACTGGTCTCAATCCTGGGATGATTTTTGGGAGGCGGCATCTGTTCGCCCTCTTTCCAGTACTGCCCATTTTTCTATATGCCTATAACCTTCCCGGGGTAAAAACAAATAAGTGTGCAAAGTTTCGTGCGATTCCGTGTCGCGGTTCAGAAGTTATAAAGTAATAAACAAACAGACATTCACATTTATATATATAGATTATATTTTTATTTATTATATTTATATTTCATTTTCAGTTGTTTAATTTATTACATTTAATTTAAATTTATTACATTTTCGGTTTTTCAATTTATATATTTATTTTTAAGTTTGGTTTATTTATTATGTTTATATTTCATTTTAAGTTTATAGGCTAAACAACTTTCATTTCGTTCCAGTTCAATTTTTTTAAGTTGGATATCGTACTCTAATTTTTGTTTATTTTTCAGCTTATAGCGCCAGCCCTTCATATTGTTCCAGTTCAATTGTTTAAGTTGGAAATCGGTCTGTAATTTTTGTTTATTTTTCTGTTTCAAGCGCCAGCTGGTTCTCCCGCAAGCTCATCCGTTCTGTTTCCACAGCCGCCAGCTTATCTATGGAAGTACTATGTTGTCACCGCTTGACTTTCTGCCCAAATGTGCTAGCTGCAGATGAGGTTGCTGCTTCTACAGAGATGTCCTGTTGTTGTTGTTGTCAAGACTTTCCTCTTCAAAATCGCTTACATTTAGAGTGCAGGAATCGAATTCAATGGTCGATGAGTCCATTACAACTACCTCGATTTCCCTTTCACTTGAAAAAATGTCGGACAGTTGCTCGTAATGTGGACATATTTTATGCACCTTATCTGTACATCAGCGGAACCTTTAGAACTATTGCATTAAATATCTCAGACTAAAATAGATATAAGGTATACCCATCACAGTAGTTGTACCATCCACATGCTTTACTCCAGCGCCAGTAGAATTTCTCCATTCATCGGCAGTTTTCATGAGGCCCTTGAGATAACGAACTTATCATTTAAGGATGTTCCAGTTTGCGTCGATTTTCGTTTCCTCTAAAGGCGGGTGCACCGTTCGTGTCCGGACAACTTTTTATTCGATCTCACAACATTTTTGCCGGGGAGAGTGCTGAAGTAGTGTTCACCGTTCAGTTCGGTACATTTAATTTTGTTCTGAAGCAAACAGCTGATGATATTGTTGCCTACATACGATTTCGAGGGCAAAAAATACATGCAATTCCCTACAAAGGCAAACAAAGGAGAACGCGGCAAACCTAATCATCAAGTCGTTTGGACAGAAAATCTAAATCAATGTAATTCGAACAAAGAGTGTTCAGCACATTTTTGTCGCGCTCTCAGGAACGCGTAAAATTACTAACAAAAAGTGTCCGGACACGAACGGTGAATCCGTTCAGTTCAGTTTTAAATGCCCACTTTTTGTCTATTTCGAGGTGGGTTCTGCGCAAAAATACTTTTTACCCCATTTTCAAATGATTTCCCAGGGGTCTGCGGACGGTGGTCGAGGGACCAGGTATGACTTTTTACACCGCCCACTAACACAGAAACCGTGGGCAAACTACTAAACACCTTAAAATATCACCTCGACATTTCTGTGCACCTGCATATAGGTAAGCACCTTTTTTATTTCATCCATCCATTTCCTAACCTCAATATCCCTTCTACGTTTACGTTTTTCACTAGACACTGAAAGTGGAATAAAAATAAATTATAATATATGTATGTAGTTTAATTATGCGCTATTTTTTACTTACTTTCGATTATTTTTATTGTTTCTTTGTAAACAGCTGTGAATACTAGGGCTACCAATGTGAAATTCTGAATTGAGATGCCATTCGCTTAGTTTTATTTATTTTTTGTGCTGCTATTTAATTAATTTCGTATTATTTTCCAACACTACAAACAAGCAGACAACACACATACACTCTAAACAATGGTATAGGTTGGTCATAGTTGGTTTTTATAGTTCATTTTGTTATTGTTGACACAATCATAACCACATAACCCGACAACCAGCCTACCGTGGATAACCTAATTATCAAACGAAGTGCTCAAAACACTTTGATCTACTTATTTATATCTATATCTATATTAAATATACAAAGAGAAGTTCCTTTTTTTAACAGGTAAACTAGCGAACGGCTGGTCAGGTTTTCATGAAATTTTGTAATGTTACTTTTTTTTCGGTAGGTGGACCAGGGACCAATCCATTAGAAAAAATCTTATTTATGGTCCGATTTGCTTCAAATTTGGTACGTAGGCAGTGTTGTTGCTAGATTAGAATATAGGATCCTTTTTTGCGGTAAGTGGACAAAGGACCGATCTATTCGAAAAAATCTTCTTTGTGGTCCGATTTGCTTGGAATTTGGGGCGTAGGAAGCTTTTTTTCTGATAGTTGGACCAGTAGTGCTATTCTCAAAATTGTGTACCGACCGACAATTGTTTTCGCAGTTTGCGACAATCATCGCTTGCGTTTACGAAAAGTGTATTCTGTAACTACATCGTAGCGATAAAATTCCTTTACATCTTTTTTCGACGATTGTCGATATAAAATTTGAAATGTTTCTACTGGCAATGCTTATATATTTTCAAACGCAACCAAAAATATTGAGAATGAATTGAAATATATTTTTTCCACATTTTCTCAACAGCTGCTCTAGCCGAATGGATGTGTGTTCGACCGCCAACTTGTTGGCCGTGGGTTCAAACCCTGTGACACGGACAATTTGTTTTATTTACTATTTTTTTTTAACCAATGCTAATTTAAAATTTGGTCAAAATAAAATTAGCAAATCCAAAGAATTGATGAATAATTGACTTCCAGAGTTTTTTCTTTTTATGACGACGAGAGATATTTCAAGCAAAATGAAAATTGTGTGCCAAAACTTAACCATCGACAAATGTCACAATGGCGTAAGTTGCAAGTTTTTACTCGTTTTACTGGTGGCCTATTTCTGATACTTTTTTCTTCCTCTCAATACGACTCTCAGTTTTGTGCTTACGCTCTCGCTGCTGGCACCTACTGGAAGTGGTGTTGAATAAACCTAAAATTTGTATTTTTTATTTCTAGGGATGTGCCGGATAGAGTTTGCCGGATATTCGGATTCCGGATATCCTGTAAAAAATAACAGCCGGATTCGGATATCCGATTAGATATCCGGTGGATTTGATAATAATAACTTACACAATGTTGTTATATAAGGTTTTTTTTCTGTTTAGCTAGATTATCTGCTTTTTCGATCTGAACTATCCAATACGTAATTAAGAGTACACAATTTCTCCTCCGAAATCCAAGTTACGACATAATCCTGTATTAAAAAGATAACTTCTCTATCCCCCGTAAGGTGATGTTGCAGCTTTTCTGATTGTCATCGCACGGGTGATAATATTTCACAATTTATCAATTCATTATAACGAGTTAAACGCAAAAGGATTGCTCTTAAAGAAGAACCACTATGGATCACCGATTGGGCAATTTTTAGAGCACGTTAGTCGGCGGAATCGTGGAAATTTTAAAATATTGCAGCGCACCGAAAAAACTGATTAACAGGTCGAAAATTTTGATGAAAAATCGTTGATGTTTTCTTTGATTTGTATAAAGCTTGAAAACTGGGTTTATAAGATTTTGTCTTAAGCATGTTGAATTTTTGGTATAAAATAATAATAAACAAATTTTAGCTCTCAATATATTGTGAATACTTAAAAAAGAAATGTTCTATGCTTAAGAACGACATTAATGTTACCAATAACGAAACCAGTTCGCTATTAGTTTTAGGGTCTTAGAAAATCGAAAAAATATAGTATGGTATATTTGTGCATCTTTTTCAGCTTTCATATGACCAGTATGAGTAACATTGATGACAGCGCAACTAGCACCACATGAGTTTCAACCGTCCAGCTCTGCATCCCTTTTGCAGTAGTTCAAGAACAGTTCTGAAATTTGTACGGTGGAAGTAGCGCTTTGCCAGACTGTCTCTAAATTTTTATGCGGGGTATGTATATACATATGTACGTACATACATACGAGCACAAAACATGTTGCTTGCATATGCACAAAATAAACCACACAAACTAAATAGTGTGCTTAAACATATTTATTTAAATTTGTGCAAATTAAAATGAAGTAAAAAAGGCGAGTTTATAGAAACTTGGTAAAAATGGGTACAACGGAGTTCTGGTCGACGATTCCTCAGAGGATGGGGGCTTAGTAAACTGGCCAAGAGTAGAAAACGTTTAAGATTAGTCCTTCGAATATTTGTCATTAAAACCGACCACAAGCCTTTGGTGTATGCTTTCAAGCAACGATTGGAAAAGGCATCACCTCGGCAGCAACGGCATCTAGGGTATATCTCGCAATTTTCCACTACCATTGTCCATGTCAAAAGCGAAGAAAACGTGGTCGCAGATGCTCTGTCGAGGCTTTACGCTATCTACATGCCCACAGCAGTAAGTCTGGCTCACATCGCAGAGGCTCAGGTGACTGACCCTGAACTAACCGAGTTACTAGGTGGAAGCACTTCTTTAAAACTACGGACGGTAAGGTACGATGATAATGGGTCACTGCATTGCGATACGTCGACCGGCTGCGTGCGTCCTTATGTACCCAAAAGTTTGCGACACCAAGTTTTTTCTTCGGTCCACGCCCTCTCTCATTCGAGCGGCAAAGCAACGTTGCATCAAATACGTCAAACATATGTCTGACCGTCAATGAACAAGGATGTAATCCAGTGGTGTATAAGTTGTTTGCCGTGTCAACGTGAAAAAATCAGCAGACACAATCAACTTACGCCGGATTCGACCATGTTCATCTGGACATTGTGACCATGCTGTTACAGCGCAATTTCCGGTACTGTCTTACGATGATCGATCGGTTCTATCGTTGGCCGGAAGCCATACCATTACCAAACATTACTGCGGAAACCGTTGCGTTTTGGACACACTGGGTAGCACACCGAAAGCTATAACTACGGACCAAGGGACACAGTTGGAGTCCGCGGTTTTCAAGGAACTCGCTAAACTGATGGGAAGCAATCACATTCATACTACTGCTTATCACCCACAGTCAAATGGGTTGATCGAACGGTGGCACAAAACATTTAAAGCCGGACTCGTGTGCAACAACGAGTTGCCTTGACCTGAATTGCTACCAACCATATTACTAGGGTTGCGTAGGTGTTTTAAGGAGTCCTTGGGAGCGTCAATANAAACATTTAAAGCCGGACTCGTGTGCAACAACGAGTTGCCTTGACCTGAATTGCTACCAACCGTATTACTAGGGTTGCGTAGGTGTTTTAAGGAGTCCTTGGGAGCGTCAATAGCAGAAATGTTATATGGAGCGCAACTTCGGGTACCTAACGAATTTTTTGACGACGTCGAGTCAGACATGGGATCGACGACATTTCTAAATTTTCTTCGTAGGCATATACGACAAATACGACCAACTCCAACGAATCACCATACCAAGGAGAAAATGTTTTTACTAAAAGGTATCGAACACTGTTCGCATGTTTTCATCCGTACGGATGCTCTGGAGCCTCCATATACCGACCCATTTGAAATCGTTCGACGGGAAAGCGATAGGGTCTGCAAGGTAAAAATCAACGACAAGGAAGTAGCCATATCAGTGGATCGGCTTAAACCAACGTTCGCGATTAGAAACGACCACGACCAGAACTTTCGACACCAATCTGAAGAATCAGCGCAAACAGTCGGGAGATAACCTCGTGTACTTTTCGACCAGTCGTGACTTGGTTATTGGAGAGGGAGTACTGTGGTGAGTCTGCCAAAACAACCAGTTGGCAACACAATCGATTATCTAAATCTTCTTTGGTAAAGGTATCGAAAACTCGTCTTCATACATTTCCTGGAACACTTTCTTTTATGCATTTTTTAATTTCCGTAACTGAGGATTTTGACTTTAAAATAAAACCTATTTTTATCGGTCTAGTATGAAATATTGGGTATTATAATTGTTTCAACCGACGCATTAAAACCCACATCTAGTACTTGAACTATACGACTTAATATGTATTTCATTTATGATTTCGTAGCTTAACTCAAGAGCGGGATGGCATGCATCCTCTGGAAAAATTAGAGGCCTTCGGAACATCATCAATGTAAACGAGATCCAAGACCTTTCCCAACTTTTTCGGACAAATATTTATTTGTTTAAGGCAAAGTTCAGCCATTTCCTCCAGAAATACATTGTAGGAAGGCGTAAGCATTGCATTTACGGACTCAAGTAAAGAGACCGGCTGTGTTTATACTAATATGGCAGAATTAGGAGGGATGTATGAAAGAGTTAAATAAACATAACTCTTACCAGCCTGTACACGCACGCATTTAAATTCGGTATATTAAAAGACAGAAACACTAACTGCCTCGGATGGTATCGATGAATGCACCGCAAAAGAACACCACCGCCGATTCTGCCCTCGCGGTCGCTCCTGTTAATTTGATATTCATTTGGAAGAATTTCGGAATAAAAAATATTAGGCTTGAGCCAGGTTTAGGTCAAGGAAATAATATTATAATTGCAGTCAAAACCTTTTAAATATAAGTCAATTAATTTTGTAATCCAACCTCTAACGTTTTGATAGTAAATACTTACCCTGCTGAAGTCTAGAAAAAAGAAGTCTGATGAGGAGATGTGGTGATCTCCGAAATAGTGCTATAACTTCTACCGCTTAGACTTTGTTGCTTTTTCAATTTTTCCTAATAAACAATCGTGGTACAAAGCTCAATAAAAATATTAAAAGTAAATACTTAAATTAGACTTGCGAGTTAGTTTTTTGGATTAGAATTAAGATTAGAAATTTTAGCTACGTTGTTATTACTTTTATAAGGTTTATACTCAAACTCGCGAACAAAATGAGTTAGTAGTGAATCAAAATTTTCGGCAGCTACACCAATTTGAAAAGATGAATTATCGTGATCGAATTTGAAATTAAATTTACGAATAAATACATCTTTAGTTCTAATTTTAGTTGATATGTATGACGTTATATCATCCGAAGAAGTGTCTTTAGCAAATCTAGAGACAAAGGTTGATCTTCTCGGAGGAATTACAACCAACTTTTCTTAAACAAATATGAGGAAACAAACATAAATTAAAAAAAATAGCGAATTTTCAAGAAAGAAATTAAATCCATGTATCCACCTATTTAGGTATAAGTGACGTTCTTTATCTCTTTTTTTCCAACAATATAACATTACTAGCTTTAAGTGACTTAGCATAGTTTCCGGATGCTTATCGATTACATCGATTTCCTTTCTTAAAATAACTTTTTTTTCAAAACATAACTCCCTGGAAGTTATTGAAAGATTATTACAAACCCATATACCGATGCACATGTGTAGTAAACACCGTTTATGTTCCATAAATTCTTATTCACCCTCATTGCGAGAGTCGTGTCGAATGCCAGTCGTTTTTCGAGAGTCGAATCGTATCGAAAATTGCACGTCATTGCCTAAAATTTCCACTCGACTAGTGTATTAAAACGGAAAAACTTGGCAGCACTGTATAGTTTTCGACGATTTTGGTCGTTTACTTATTTCATTACGACAATAGACAATGCTACTGTTGTCTAGTCGTACAATTTAGCCTAATTTACGACCTACGCAATGAGGCTGATTAAAAACATACATTAAAACGTTTCAAAAACAAATTAAACTCTTTTGCCTTGCATGTGACATTATCCGATATCCCACTGCATGGAAATACTCTTTTGCATGCTAACTTTCAGCAGATGACCTATTGGAAAAACACAAGTATTTTTCACAATTCGATTTGTTTTTAATATTTTTATTTGAACATGGTGAACGATAGCTTGCTTTTGCAAATTTTGAACCTCCACTTCTTTCAGATTAGCCGGTTATGAGCGAATTTGATATACAATTTAAAGCATGTTAAGCTGACTTTGATAAAATTACTAAGCGAATTTTGCAAAATAGATCATTGTCTACGAATGCGAAAAAGTTAAACAAGTACAAATATTCGCTTATTACAGCCTACAATAATATTTTACCATACCTCTAATCTCAAGCAAGTGCAGAGTAAACTAGCCCGTTGCAAGGAACAGTTAGCAAAGTGCTTTACTAAATTGAATTTCCGCTTTAGAATTCTACCAGATAGCTTATCGCTAATTTGCCAATCAGGCTTAGCTGACCCTGAGCCAGAAGAAGAGTTTAGTGACGCAAAGTAAGAAGCTTCGGTACAATTCAGTCTTAAAAAAAGTACGTCACTTCCCTCTTTGGACGTTCAACAGTTACCAATTTTTTTAAAATTACAGCATTTCTTAATTTTTGAGTGGGCATCAAGTGCCTATAAGTCTAACTATGCCCTGAATCGACCAATCACTAGATCACTAATTGAGTTTAATGCTTTGGATAATATTAATTCTTTAGATTTTTGATTTAGTCGCTCTGCTTTTAAGAAATTTTTATCTTCTTACTTATGTTAAGTACTTAATTTATATTTACTCATACAATTTTCTAAATGTATTAATGGCTAGTCAGTAAGAACGTACATATGTATTGTGTCATTGACTTAATAAAGAAATACGAAATGATAGTCGAACAAAACAATCAAGTGAAAGAGCGTCAAGTGTTAGCGTTTCGATCCCGAGTAAATAGNCACGATTTTGGTCGACACACAAGCCGACATTTCTCTAGTATTTTATTTCTGATCATTTCAAACAACATGTTGTGAGCGCCTTTGACAGTTTGACATTTGGCTCTTCCATTAAAAGGTTTTTTGTTTCAAATAATTACATTTTCATTAAATTTGTGATTTGAAAACTATCTAACTTTGGATGTAGCTAAAACTTATTAAATATTGCAGAGTTGCGAAACGAAAACAACGATGGATCAACCAGTATTAGTGCCAGCATTTGATAAAAAGACATACAAAAAGAAAAATAAAGAAATAAAATCTCTACAAATAATGAATTTACTGCAGATTACGCTCTAGATGACTACATCTATCGTATAACCGCTAGTCAGGAAGTCCACATAAAGTTTAAAACTGGTAAATTGGTTGCTTAAGTTGCAGTTTATTATTTTTATATATCCGACTTTATCCTCAGATAAAAGTTTTTTTAAGGAGTATACGATGATTTGATATGATTTTTAATTATACGTTCACCAGGGAACTCCAAATTCAAGTGGCATGAAGCAGCTACGAGATTTTTCTTATAGGAATACAGAAAAAGGAAAGATAAGTTTCGTGATCCAAAACTNTTAGGTACAACCAGCGTTGCCATTTTAGCCGTTTTCCGGCTAGATTTAGCCGGTANCTTAAAAAGAAGAATTTGTTAATGGATATTCTCGCTGACATGAGGACGGCGGGCTTTCTCGTTGAAGATGATGACACGCTGGACCGTAAAATGCGAAACATGAAGAGGACCTATAAAACAGGTGAGTGGAAAAAAATATCGTAGTTACATTGAATGCGTATGTGCCCATAATTTTGAAAGTGGTGTAAGTCACATCAGACCGACCTTTTGTGCTTACATGATAATTTACCTTCATCTGAAATCGTCGGTTATTCGTTCGAATTCANAGGTGAGTGGAAAAAAGTATCGTAGTTACATTGAATGCGTATGTGCCCATAATTTTGAAAGTGGTGTAAGTCACATCAGACCGACCTTTTGTGCTTACATGATAATTTACCTTCATCTGAAATCGTCGGTTATTCGTTCGAATTCATTAAGCAAAGGTAAAAGTTTTTGTCGTTAGTTTATGTCGATAGAACGTTTCGGTTACAAGTAAGCGGTCATTTAAGCACAAAAGGTGTGATTTGAATTAGGCTACTTTCAAAATTATGGCACATATACATATGCATGCATATTGTATGTACATATCTGTGTCCGTCAATTAAAGTAGCCTAAGTTTAGGCAGGTAATTTTTCCTTTAAACTAATTTTTCATTGGGTTCCCAAGCAACATTTTAATGATTAACTAGCCGCAGGTTTTGTTTATGATGCCCTTTTAATAGAAGCATAATAAAAATATAAAAAATAATAAAATTTAATGGGCAATAAAACTGCATACCTAAAATTTGTCTTAAAATTCTGAAAAAAGTTTAACTTTTAGGGATTTCGGTGAAAATTTACTGTAATTTTATAATATTTGCACAGAGATTTAAAAAATATTAAACATCAAAGAAATATAGCAAAAACAGTTAATAAAAGTTTCTATTACTTCTTCCACCAGAGTGCATACTTAGCCGCTGTTAACTTAACAATTTTTTTTTCTCTTTTTAATATATAGTACACTATACACATTCATACCTACTTAGTTGGTGACCAATTTTCAAATATGTACCTATGTATATTCAGGTCGTGGTCGCGTTCAGTGGGAATACTAAGACCTGTTCGAAGATATTTTTTCCACTAACCGCACAGTCAATTTGGGTCCAGTCGTGTCATCGATGGAGAACAGTGATGTGCCTATACTCCTTGACGAAAGCACCTGCAGCACACTATTTAAGAAAAAGGCAATTGGCAAATGAGGAGCGAAAACTTAATATATTTCAATGTTAGAGAACGAAATGAATTGCTTCGCTAATTCGTTAATAGTCGTAGCGCAGCGACAGCAACAAACCCAAATCCCGAGGGTATATAATGAAAGGTAGGTAATTAACCTACTACTAATCCGGTATATTATGACTTCATTCACATATTTTTATTTCCAGATATGTATTTCCCGTCATCATCCATCACCTTTCCGTGCAGTTATATAAAAATATTTATCTGTTATATATTATCGGTAGAACTCGATCAGTTGTGACTATTGTTCTTTTTTTGTATAATGTTCGTTATTTTTTATAAAAGTATAGTTTTTTATGTAACAAAATAATATACATAAATCCTAATTTCAAACTGTACAAAAATTATAAAAACTCCACAAACTTTTCATCTCAATTCTAAACAGTTTATTTAGAATTTCTTTAAAAATGTTTGGTATGCAATCTAATAGATTATTAAATTTGAGTACAGAAAGTGCAAGTATATACAGTCAAAGACAAAAGTTTAAATACAGAGAATTTTTCGCAATGTATGCAACAGTTTTAATTTTAATTTTTTCCCGCTAACTTTTCATGAAAATATAGTTCATACTGCAACAATAAACATAAAAATAAAATCTTTAAACCTTAACTTTTAAATCTTTAAAATTTCCACGATTCCGCCGACTAACGTGCTCAAAAATTGTTCTAAAAATTGCCCAATCGGTGATCCATAGTGGGTTTTCTTTAAAAACAATCCTTTTGCGTTTAATTCGTTATCATGAATTGATGAATTGTGAAATATTATCACCGGTGCGACGACAACCTGAAAATCTGCTAAACAATCAACAGCACCTCTTCAAACATCGAACCCGCTAAGCAAACCTGCAGAAACCAACAGTTCGCCAGCGAATAACTGGCTCAACCAACTGGAAGCTAAGATGGATACACAAAAGGAGAGTATCATTGAACAGCTAACCACACGTATGAGAGAAACGGAAGAGCGGGTTATGCATAGAATCGGTGAGTTGACCGCCGACTTCGCCAACTTAAAACACTAGGTTCGTGAAGTTGAGCTCTGTGTTGTGAAAATTTAGCACGAGCTCGATAAAGACAGGCAGCAATGCGGCGATACTGAAATACAGTCGTTAAGGGAGCAGCTCAAAGATCGTGAGAATGCACTCATATCAACGGATCTCATTTTAAGTGGTATTCCACAGACCAAAGATGAGAATTTAAGTGAAGTGTTCGGCCAGATTTGTAGTGCGGTCACAATTGACACCCCTCCTGTGCGAACAATCTTTCGCCTTAATAAAACCAGCAATAAACCAGCACCCGTTATTGTCAAGTTGGGCCGTGCAAGTGATCGCTCTTCGCTCTCCAGAGCCATAGCGCGTTTCTGCAAAAGTAAAGGTGCCCACACTCACCGACGTGTAAGTATGTCGTGTCTGTTTGACGTAGCAACATATAAAATTTACTGTTGATAGGGAGAGAGAGAAGCACGCGTAACCGTCGCACGTACACGGTGGTTAGTTTCCATTTACATGGCGCTCTCATAAGTTTGATCGTGTCAACTGACACGTTATCGTATGTGAGTGTCCGTCGACCATCGCTTAATGTGTTTAAAACTTAGAAATCTGTTCAACTTTTCGACCGCAGCACTAAACTTAGTACATTCTTTCCTCCCCGAAAGATCCCAAGCAGTATGTGTGGGTAACTCTCTATCTCGATTACTTCCTGTAGTCAAAGGTGTTCCGCAAGGCTCAGCTCTTGGCTTTTTGCTATTTGTCTTATATGTAAATGATTTGCCCAAAGTACTTGAGCAATATAGTATTCATGTACATACATACATATATGCTGATGACGTGCAATTGTACTTCGGGTGTCCACCTAATTCAATAAATGCATGTGTTAAAAATCTGAATAATGATTTTATCATGAAAGTTCTGCTGAACAACACTGCAATACTCTGCGTTGACTCCGCCAAAAACCTTGGTATTGAGTTCAACAGGACCCTTACCTGGATCAAACACATCCATGGCATTATAGGTAAAGTTTATGGCATGCTACGGTCATTGTGGACCTCTCAATATTTTACCCCAGTGGGAGTTCGCCTACTTCTTGTTAAAACATACCTGATACCCACACTCTTATACGGTTCTGAATTGTTTGCCAATTGTGACAGTATATGCAATAAAGCACTCAATGTTTTGTGCAACAATATAGCTCGGTATGTATATGGTATCGGACAGCGTGACCATATCTCGCACTATGCCACAAAAATGTTTTCTATTTCACTTAATAGTCTGTTAAAAGTAAAATCTCTCGCAATGCTGCACAAAATTCTAGTTAACAATGAGCCCCAGTACCTGCAACACAGACACTATCCGTCTTTCGAATAGCCTTCCATCGGCTTTGAGACTAGTTACAAACACCGTGCCTTTTAAATGCGATCTTTATAAATTTTAAGTCTAACGAAACACTCATATAATTGATCATTCTGTCTCCTGACTTCTCCTAATTATCTATATCCTTTGCTTTTTCATCTAAGAATATATATGTAATTTTACTATATCTACATACAGTGACTCAAAAAAATGACCACGTTTTGATTTTCTTCAAATATTCGTAATGTTTTTCAAGATAATTTTTTTGTTATCTACTATATAAAAATCTCGTGTCACGGTGTTAGTGGTCGAACTCCTCCTAAACGGCTTGACCGAACTTTATGAAATTTTTTGTGCATATATGGTAGGTATGAGAATCGGATGTAAAGTATATTTCATACCGCTATGTGCAGGGGGTGTGGCACCTCCCATATAAACCGAATTTTTACTGCATATCTCTGGAAGTGTTCATGGTATAGTTCTGGAACTTGGTACGGAGATAGACGCTATCAGCCGCATACTCTTGGAGAAAAATTGGAGCTATTGGAAAAGGGGGCGAGGCACCTCCCATACAAACCGAATTTTTATACTGCATATCTCTGAAAGTATTCATGGTACAGTACTGGAACTTCGTATGGAGATATGTATGTATATGAAATCAAGCCCATACTCATGGAGAAAATTGGGGCTATTTGAAAAGGGGGCGTGCACCACTCATACAAACCGGATTTTTCATACTGCATATCTCTGGAAGTGTTCATGGTAGAGTACTCGAACATGGTATGGAGACATATTAAATCAATCCCATACTCTTAGAGAAAATTTTGGCTATTTTATAAGGGGGCGTGGCGCCTTTCAAATATACTGAAGCTATTACGTATCTTTGTATGCATACTACGATTGCCAACTTTTGCATTCTTGAAACCGGGACACACAACGTTAGGAAAGAGGGTAGGCAAAATAACATATTAAACGACATGAATTTCATTGGTTTATTTGGAACAACACAGAACAACAAAACAACATAAAATTTCATGGACGCATACCAATTTTCATAAAACGATAATTTAATGACAATACTTTTAAATAACTTAAAAAATAAATTAAAATTGTAATACAAATTACACCAAATAATTAATTTCTATATAGCGTCACCTGAGTCGAAGTTCGAACCATCTCGGCAGCCAGTTCAAAAACGCCCTATCTCAGAAAACTGTTCAAGAACGCCCTACTTCAGAATTTGATTGAAAAACGCCCCATTTCAGAATTTTATTGAAAAACACCCTATCTCAGAATTTTGTTGAAGAACGCACTATCTCAGAATTCGTTTCAAAAACGCCCTATCTCAGCTGAAAATAAATTGAAAATGTGCTGAGAAAGGGCGTTTTTGAATCGGCAGCTACGATAGGGCATTTTTGAACCAAATTCTGCGATACGGCGTTATTGAAAAGTTTTCCGAGATAAGGCACATTGTATGGAACATTTTTTACTTAAATTTTTCCACGCATTTTCTATAAAAATATAGTTCATCCTACAACAAAAAAAAACTTAAAAAAGATTCTAGACTATGTGCAAAACTCAGGAAATTACATACAAGTTGTCACTGTAGTTTGAAGTTGGTAAAAAATGCCGTATTCTTCAAGTAGCCACGGCTAGAACACTTTGTTTAAAATCCATTCGTCAATAAAATAGCAATCGCGTGTTTGACTTTTTCGTGTAATTCACTAATTTTAACCGGGACAAAATTACACATATTTTTTACATCTAGACTCAAGAATTTACACATTTAAAGTTTTCAAATTATCAGCTGATTCAACGGCGTTGCCAAATTGTTACCAAACAGCTGTATGCACGACATTACCGCATTGCGCAGTTTGTTTATTGTATTTAGTTATGAATGAAACAGTCTGCAGTAAATCGCAGTAGAAAATAAAATACGGCATATATGTAGTGACAATCAGTAAATAGAATTTGAAAAACAAATGTACATATTTCAAGAGTTCTATATTTTTTTACAACGAGATGTCTAAATTTTTTTCTTGAGAAAAACCGGGACATTTTGTTTCCCAACATGTGTCATACTGGGACCGGGACATATCTCTTAAATCCGGGACAGTCCCGCCGAAATCGGGACGGTTGGCAACCGTGATGCATACATATACACTTTTGCGAGGTTATTTAAGATGGCAATGGAAATATGCCTTCTGACACCACCAAATCGTAATATTAGAAGATAAATGCGTCACTGAAAATCATGAACGTGAACTGTTGGTGAAAATGGTAGACCAAAATGTATCAATACAAAAAATTAATTTTGGGCGAGACGAAGTTCGCCGGGTCTGCTAGTATAAGTATGAATTTCTTATGAATTAAACCGCGGGAGACCGTCAGCAACAAAATTTCAAAATATCAACGCAAGTTTTTGTGAATTGCGCTTATACTAAAATACCCCAAAAAAGTAGCCTAAAAAAAATTCTCCAAAATCAACGCGATTTTTTAGCCGTTTGAAACTTGCACTTCGTTGGACTTAAATTTTATGGGCTATAAAACTGCATACCCAAAAATTTTCTAAATATTATTAAATAAAAATATTAAATATTATATTAAATATTATGAATATTTGAAGAAAATCAACACATTTGAGTTATCACAATTAAGCATTCACCGTTTTTCTCATTTTGTTACACGACTTAGATATTTAAATATAAGTAACACAGAATACCCATTATACGTAACAAAGAAAATAAACTTTTAAGAATAACGGTTTAAGAAAATGAAAGAATACGCGACACTTTATATTCCTAACTTTAAATCACAGATTACTTCAAAAAGTAAATTAGTGCAAAACAAATAGCGATTTAAAAATAAAATGTAGTATTTTTTATTTACAAATTTTATGCGTGCTTTTTTAATTACAGTATTTAAAGAAAAGGCCCTATACTACTTCTTAGAACCAGCTCAAAACTAACCACATTGGTTCTAGCCCGGAGGTGATTCATTTTAATCTATCTAGGAACTGTAGTTATATGAACTATCTAAGAAACATCTAAGCCAGAGTCAGCTCAGAACAAGTTCAAAAGTTCTGCAGACGGCGACAATTGATTTGGGATAGATGAAGAACCAGTACCGTCCCTTTTCAGGCTAGCTCAGCGCAAGTTCTAAACCAGTTTGGTTTGCTGCAGGGTACGTACATACACACATAAGAGCACTAATTATTTTCATTTAAACAAATCGCTTGTCGTTCATTTCCGCTGTAGCGTATGTAGTGAATATTGTTAGGCGCAACATTTAACTACTTCCGGCAAGGCCAACCGCCAAGGTTGATGTCTAGACTTTTGTACAGGAACTTTGATTATAATCTATAATTATAGCTAAAAATGGCGTTTTAAAATAAAAATGGGTTCTTGACCGGTAATGCGGAAATGCTTTTTTCGTAATGAAAAATATATAAATTTTTAACTCCAATTACTAGTTAGATACTATTCAATTTGACTATAAAAAAATCTGAACTAGATTTTTAATAGAATCTACTGTAATCGAAATCCAGAAATCCGGCCGGATTTTAACCAGTATCCGGCCGGATAACAGAGAAAAGGCCGGATAAGCCGGATTCCGGATATCTACCGGATACCCGGCACATCCCTACTTATTTCAAATACACGTAAAATGCATAGCTTTCGCATAATGCCCATTATCTTAGTGGAAAGATTACAACTTGTCGCGCGTTGCAGATAAGTGATAGACAGCTCGAAAACTGAAGTCTATTACTCCTCCTCGGCGGATGTCGGGACCCTTTTGGGGCGCCTCAGGGTACTGAGTGATGCTTTTGTCAATCGTTTTCTTGTGTATGCCGTGTTGTGTTTTCTATGTGCTCTGTGTAGCCTCAGTTTGGATGCCATGGTACCAGTAATGCCCGGTTGATATCAAAGGCGATTTGTTCTTTGAAAATATTTATATTTTGCAATTAATTCGTACCTTCGAAAAAGAAGAGTGAATGGCTTACGTGATATTTATATATTTATAGTAAAGCTTTATATCAAATCCTGGTTTAAATGTACCAATGCCATAGCTGCCCCTTCTCAAATTGTTCAAAGTTCATACATATAAAGAATGTTATTTAATCCAATATATCGACGGTACTTTGGCAAAACCTCGTGTCTCCAAACACAACACTCTGTAACAAAAACCTCTCCACTAATAATAAGAAATCACTTTGGTCACTTTTCATTAACTAAGAGTAAAAGAATGAATCATAGTGTTTTAAGGTTTATTTGCAATTAGTTTTACGAGATACGAGGTAATAGTGATTTCTGAGATACGAGGTTTGGCCAAAGTACCGTTGATATATATTTAATAAATTTTATGAAATGCAGTGTATGCAATAATATTACTACATAGATATCAGTATTAAAATAACTTAATTTCTGAAGCAAAACACATATTTCCTTTTTATTTCCATTTTCGCTTCTATCAAGCGACCCATCTACCCCAAATTTTTACTGTAAGTCTTTCAGACGAAAATATACAAGTATCCGTTCGGCGCCCGTTGAAATTTTAGCTCAGATCCAGTACTCCATGAATTTACAGGAAAAATGTTCCCGTACTCCAAAATCCTGTGAAGTTGCCAGATTTTACCCGAACTTTTTCTTTTGCTGAAATCATGAAAAGTGTCAAGCGATAAGCTGTTGACGTTCTCACAGGAAAAATGCTTTTTTGTTCCCGCACTTTTTGGTTGTTACTCACTTTTTACTCTTACTTCAGAGAATAATTTTGAGGTTTCACATTTTTACAGGATTTTACACGAAAAGTATTGGATCAGAGCATGGGCGTGGCCAGAACGAAATTTAGGGGGGAGACCCTATTCCACTTTTTTTTTATCAAAACCAATACCTAATTATTACTAAAAAATTTTTATTATAACTAGTTTAAAATTACTGTAACCAGTAGAGATGTTGTACAAAACCTCTTAAATAGAAATTCACAAAAGTTGATATAAAACTATTCGTCGATCTAAATAATTAACCTTTTACTGCACATGTATTTTTTTCGAGGAGGAAGTATCGAAAGCCTAACCCCGCCAGTGTGAGATTTTAACCCAAACCAAACCTCCTACCGTTATGTACCGTTCCACTCCTGGTACCACCGTCGAGGAAGTCGTCGGGATGATAACACTGTGTGACTGATAAAGTTATAGATCTAATGATGCACAAAATATATGCATACTTAGAATTTTGAAAACCCCCTCCCAATCTGAACTTAAGCTATAAAATCGCGTTTTCGTAGGTCGAGCCTTATAATTGTTCGTAACTTAATTTCTGTTTATCCGATGAAAAATATATGCAACCCTCAGTACGTGCAATTCCTTGATTAATGCAAGTCTCTAAAACAAAACAGTGTAACCTTTATAAGAGCAACTTCAAAACAATTTTACCTCAATACCTACAACTTTCTTTGTTTATGCATATTTTGTTATTGAATATTTTTGCATTTCTTTGATTTACCAGCATTCTGGAAAAACTAAAAAGCGGTGTTTCGGTTAAAGTTATGTGTGATGAGCAGGACCGAAGAAAGAAAGCAGGAAAAAAGCAATTTTAAGCGCTTAGATAAATATTAAAAAATTAGTAAATACGATTCGAAATATGCTCGAAAAAACACAAAAAAATGTATGTACAGTTTAATGTTTTGTTTTTTATTCAGTTTATAACAATTATTTTCGGACGAGGCATTGCTGCAGTTTAACTGGGACGGAAGATGGGAGAGAAAACCACTAAACAAGCTTGTACTGGTTGACACAATCCTACGATGTAATATGTACACATATTAGGGACACTACTATTCTACTTTTCTTTATTTATTTATAACTTCAAATATATATTTATATATATATATATAAACTTTGTTAACATACTTTGCCAAAAATTCTCAAAAATCAACGCAAGTTAATAAATAAATGGTCAAAACTTATAAAAAAATAGTATCCCTAATTATGTGGCCCCTACCCATGATTCAATAATACAAGGTTCGATAAACTGACAGTTGTCTCTCTCGCACCGCTCCCTTAGCAGTGGCACCGTGTTGCTTCTTTGCAAACTTACTTGGAAAAAGTGTAGCTTTGGTGTGAAATATAAATATAAGATTTAGGCAATATGTTTATTTGTATATACATATGAAGCACATTTAACTGATGAAAACATAAACTTTTTTTAAATTGGATATTTACATAAAACTCGCAGTAGTGTTTTTTGCAGTTTTTATACAGCTAAATAGCGCATAAATTACGTAATTCACGTAGATACTGTAATATTACGTTCAATATTTCGTTTAAACTTGTCAGATTTCCTGTAAATACATTAGAATTTACAAAAGGAATTTCACTACTAATTGCCTACTTTGCGTACTTTTCTACTACCATTTACGCACCAAGGGATTTCATTCTTCGTCTTTCTCCGTCCTTCGTAAATGCAACCTTTTGTAAGGGAGTATCAAACCGTTCTCTACTATCTATGTATATGGAAACAAGAACGTCAAACCAACATTTTATTTCAAAAAATGTATTTTTGACATTTGTGTCCGCATGGCTATGCTCTTATTAAAATTCTTAGTATAAGGTTTGGCGACTTTAATGGCTTCCTGGCGGCATATAATTTATTTTATAGGTAAATTTCTGTTTAATTCTTGTTAATGGATAAATAACCTTTACAAAAATAGCAAAGACGTTCACGTTACAGACAACGAATTTTTCGATTTTTGCCCACTTAGGCGGCACTCTGCTAAGCGCAGATTTCAAGCAAATCGAACCATAATGAAACTTTTTTCGAATAGATTGGTCCCTGGTCCATGGTGGCTGCTGAAAGCAATTTATGTAAAAAATTTCATGAAAATCGGACTTGCCGTTCGCGAGATGACCTGTTACAAAAAAGGAGTACGGTGTTCTCAAGAAATTTGCTATGGTTTTCTAATTTTTTTTGTGAACAAAGAGCACAAGGCAACGGAAATTTATGCGCGTTCAATTATTTTGTGAGGAAAGAGTGAGACAGCAGGCTGTGAAATATCAGATGTCAAAATTCCATGGACACTACTATTCACACACACGAAATAATAGCAAATGTTTTCTTAAGAGGTCGGTACTTAGCTTTATACACTGAAATAAGCAAAATAACCAAGGTCGTTTAAACTAAGCTTGGAAACGCTGAATAAGCAAAATAAGTAATTCCGTCGTCTGCGGTAGTTGCCGTCGATAATGCGTAAAGGAACCTAAATCTTTCGCAGAGTCTTACTCTCGAAAACTCCAAGAGCCACTTCATCAGATGTTTTCATTGTTCATGCCTCCATGACATAAAGCAGCACAGCATGATGAGTGACTTATAGCACTGTGATTTTTGTCCGGTGAGAGGACTTTACTTCTCAGTTGCCTACTCAGTCCAAAGTACCCCTTTTGGGCAAGAGTGATTCTCCGTCGGATTTCAAGGCAGACCTTATTATTGGTGTTAATGATGGTCCTTAAATTAACGAGGTCGTGTACCATTTCAAACTTGTAACTCTCAACAGTGGCCGTCAGCCGATAGGTGTACGGACGGTCGTCACTCCTTTGGCGGTGTCTTCCGTCCGTATGCACTGCCGGAAGTGCGGCTACACTCTCCACGCGGGGGCGCCTGGAAACAGGCTATAGTTAGTAGTCTGGCTGTGGTAGTCGGGCGGAGAGAAGAAAACTCTCGGGGAGGAGAGGCTGATATTAGAGGAGAGTCGGGGTGATGGGTTTGACATTGGTCTCACATCATTGCTCGGATCGCCTTCTGAGCTGCCTCTCTTTCCCATAAATTACCCCTACTCCAAGGTGGAACAGCATATGCCGAAGGATGCATGGCCAGGGGGGTGCCTGGTTCCTAGTATGTTGACTCTGGATACCGGGCGTCCTCTAGTTTCAACCAGACTTGCCGTGGGATCGGGATTACCGCGGTGTACTTTTCCCTTTTTAAAAAAAAGAGCCAGATGGAGCTCCAATACCATCACTTCCGGACCAAGCCTGCACGGCTGAGGTCAGTCCGGCTAGGTCTGTGGCCAGTGCGCCGACTACCGCTACCTCCGGCGGAGCCATTGGGTACGCGAATGGAGGCTCAGAGGTGTCTTCGGAAGCCATTGGGCTTCCCAACTCCGCCTGTTTAACAGGAGCTCCGGAATTAGTAGCCGGACCTTTGTCGAGCTCAGCTGCTGGAAGTCTGACCGAAGTTTCTTCGGACCCAGATACTGATAGCACTGTTATCCTCGACTACTTCTGGCTTCGTACACTTCAACTCTCGAGAAAGGAGAGTTTTTAAGAGAGCTCTAGACCGTGGCAAGTCTAGGGAGGAGGCTCTACAAATAGCCAAGGGCATCTCAACTTCCGATGGGAAGCAGAAACGGGAGCGCTCCGAGGAGCATTCCCCTCGTGACGCTGTCACAAAGAAGCCTCGACAGGCTCATATGGGGCCAACGAAAGCTGCCTACAGCAAGGTGGCGAGTAGCGTCGAACTGGGCTTCATTCCCGTTAACCCCGTCAACAAACCACTTGGAGCAGAGCAACTGGCTCAGCTCCAAGAATCTATAATAGATGTCGTTATTGAACGATCGGGGACCGACGTAAAGCCGGAGTTTGAGAGATGCGTCCCTCGAGCTGGGTGGCTTCTCGTCGTCTGCTCGAAAGCAAAAACCCCGACATGGCTACGGCTACACGCCGAACATATCAAGGCCAAGTGTGGTCTTGAAATTTCACTCGTTGAGGAAAGTGGTTTCCCTCGGACACATGTCATTCGGGGCTACTTTCCTCAAAGCACCCAGTTAACCGACGAGAAGGTTCTGGCCACCATCGCAGCCCAGAACCATCTCTCAACGGCGTGCTGATTTAGGGCTAGTTATAGCTGGGATTACATACCGTATGCTTGGAGGAAGGTGTCCGTGTTATTTATTCCGAAATCGGGCAACAGGCCCCTTTGACTTAGCTAAATCATACGGACCTATTAGCAAAGGAGATCGCTCTGTGTACCTTCTTGGACATCGAGGGGGCTTTCGATAATACTGCCTATGGGTCTATCTCAAAGGCATTGGCCCAAAGAGGCTTAGATCCTACTACTGATGGTTGGATCCACGCTATGCTTCGTGAGCGCGAAATTACGTCGTCCTTGGGCAATACTCAAGTGAAGATCAGAGCCGTGCGAGGCTGCCCACAGGGAGGGGTCCTTTCTCCCTTGCTTTGGTCACTTGTTGTGGATGACCTCTTAATCAGACTACATGAGTGTGGTTACGATGTTGTGGGATACGCAGATGACCTTGCAATTATTGTTACGGGGAAATTCGGCAGTACTGTCTCTGACGTTACGTGCGCAGCTCTTCGCGTGGTCTCAAACTGGTGTGCCAATGAGGGCCTCAGCATAAATCCTCGGAAGGCTCTTCTAATACCGTTTACAACAAGATATAAACCGAACCTTGGTTCGGTCACTCTTGCAGGGACAGTACTTGAATATTCCGATGAGTTCAAATATTGCTAAAGCCACACGAGCCAAGTGGGCCTGCAGAAGACTTTTTGGTAGGAAATGGGGGTTGAGCTCAAGGCTGATTGAGTGGCTCTACCGTATGATCGTCCGTCCGATTGTGTCCTATGCGCCCATAGCGTGGTGGCAGAAGACAATGCAAAAAACTGCCATACTTCGTCTTAACAAGCTGCAGAGATCGGCATGTCTATCCGTCACAGGATCTATAAGAACGTGTCCAACTGCGGCCCTAGAGTCACTCCTGGGATGGACTCCTCTCCATATTTTTATTCAGGTATCAGCAGCCACGAGGGAGCTGCAACTTCGACTATGTAACGACGGCTTCTTCGTAAAGAAGCCTCATGCAGGTATTCTTGGGAAGATACCAGGGTTGGATATATGCGGAGTCTCTGATTCCATGGCTAAGGAGGTCTGCTTTGGCAGAAAATTCCAAGTGATAATCAGCCCTTGATCTCAGATATGTACACTGGTACACAAATGGATCAAGGATGGCGGACAGAGCGGGTGCAGGCATCTTTGGACCTAGTACCAAACTTACAATTCCCATGGGCAAATGGCCCACGGTGTTTCAGGCTGAAATAGTCGCAATCTTAAACTGCGCAAAATTAAACAATGAAAAGGGTTTAAAGGGCGCCATAATCACTGAGTGGGTACACTCAGAACGCAGTAAGTACTGGGGAGCGGTGAGGGCCTTAGACAGGCCAGGCTATTCGGCTACCCCTTTAACAGGAACGACATCGTCCTAAAAACCAGAATTGACATCAGCTTAATTTCTGGGTATCTGACTGGTCACAACCAATTGCGGTTTCACTTACACCGAATAGGGGCGATAACAGAGCCGGAATGCCGGCTCTGCCTCGAGGCCGATGAAACTTCGGAGCATATTTTCTGTAACTATCCGGCTTTAGCCAGACAAAGACTGATTTACTTTAAATCTTCGTTGGTCGAACCCTTTGTTATAAGGAATTCGTCTACCAAGGCCCTTTTAGGATTCATAAGGGAAGCCGAAGGTATCTTGGCCACATTGGGATAGGGACTCCTTTATAGAGATATAAAAGATCTTTAGGTCGCGGTGTCTCTGTTCTATTACACCCAGTAAATTAACTAACTAACTAACTAACTAACTCTCAACAGTGACCGCTTTGCTTCTCTTATTCCGAGGAGGCAGAACAGACGTAGTCTTTATTTCTACCAATTATATCGATGTCGTCGGCATATACCAGAAATTAATAAGTACTGTGTTTGAGCGGTTCAGTTCTACGACTCTTATTATCTTCTCCAATATCAGATTAAAGATATCACACGTAAGAGACTCACCTTGTATGAAACCTGGTTTGATATCAAACGGCTCGGAGAGGTCCTTCTCAATTCAGATGGGGCTGGTGGCATTGATTAACGTCATTTTACACAGTCGTATTAGTTTCGCGGAGATACGATATTCAGACATCACGAAATAAAGACAACTTCTTTCCGTGCTGTCGAAAGCGGCTTTGAAATCGACAAATAGGAAGTATGTGTCGATCCTATTCTCACGGGTCTTTTCAAATTCGGCGTATTGCGAATACGAGATCTATCGTGGATTAGGCAGATCTGAAGCCACACTGGTAAGGCGCAATCAGTTCGTTGACGGTGGGCTTGAATCATTCACACAACACGATCGATAAAATAGTTAGATTGGGCTGAGCCCACTTGAATTCCAGTCGTTGGACATGCTCTTTATCAGCTCCTCGCCATCGTACTTGAATAGCTCGACTAGCAGGCCGTCAGCTAGCTTTGTTATTTTTCATCAGAAAAGGAGGCTTGAAACATTCCGTAAAGCGTGGTTTTCCTGTCGGCCAGCATTTCAAGCTCTTCGCCCTCGCGAATTTCGACCTCTCTCTTCTTATTGCGGCAAATACGTCCAGCTTCCCTCTTCAGTTCCATATAACGGTTACACATAGCTTGAGTAGCGCTCGATCGCAGCGTAGCCCTGTAGGCGGCACCTTTTTTCTCTACAGCTTCTTGACACTCCTCATCGTACCAGGTTTGGCTGCAACAATATGGTGGTGCGAGTCGATGGTTGGCACCCGATCGATTTAGTTTCTCGTTTTTCGATCTGGATCTTTTCACGCTAAAAACCAGTACTACATACCAGAGTCCGGCAGTGAATAGCTCAGCTTATGAATATACTCTCATGCTCATGAATCACCCCATTGTTCACTCCAACTTGCTCTCACTAAAAACTGTTACCCTCTCACAATTGCTTGGCTTGCTTGTGTACTAGTGAGTATGCATATCTTTCACAATCGCTGATCGCTTCCACTTGGCTTGGCTTGCTTCTCTTTTTGCAATTGTTTAAGAGATTCATTGTATACCGCTAGATGAGTTAAGTGGCTCATAGTTTATTCATGAACACATACACAAATTCAGCGTCTCTACAGTTTTGCTATGCGCGCAAAACCGTTTGCGATGTCAAGTACATGCAGGCATGTGAAGAATAATGGGGGCATGACATTTTGACCAGCTTTGACTATTTTTCTTTTGTTTGATTAATGTTTATCAATCTTTTAAAAAATACAGGTTATTATCTACATAAACCATATATGTTGAAATCTCAAACTTTGTAGAAAAATTGTGAAAACTCGATAAAGTTTTACAACAAACATTTTATAAAGAATTTTAGAGACATAAAAAAATTGTCGAACATATAAAAAGAAAATTGTCGAACATATAAAAAAAAAATTATGGAACATACTTTGTATGGAAGAAAATTGGTGACACCGTCAGCAAAATAAATTATGAAAAATCAACGCTAATTCTTAACCTATTGAAACTTGCACTTTCTTATTCTAGATTGAATGGGCTACATAAATTCTTAATAGAAAGTTTGTTGTTGCTGAAAAATATTTCCAATTTTTCTAAAAATTTGAAATTTGAACCTATATGGTTTTTTTATTGGATATTGAACAAACAAAAGAAAAATTGCCAAAACTGGTCACTTATACTACATGTACATCCATACCCATACGCACATTCATACAGGGTTCGGATTGGGCTCATTTAAGCTCCTCTCTCGCTCATTACGTTGCTCTGAGTTTCCGCAACTCACCGCGCATCAGCCGAGGCTGTTTGCAAACGAGTTCTCGTTAGGTATGAGCGCACGCGCTGAGTAGCCAGCAAAGGAGAAAGCATACGAGGGCAGCCCAAGAGTAGCGCGACAGGCGAAGGAGTGCCTCAATGGCTCTGCCCCACGCGCCCGTCGTGTTGCGAGCGATGCACACAGATGAGCGACGCAGATGAGGCAGGCAAACGGATTGTTTGGTCAGAAAAAAATTTATGAGATAAAAATTGCATCAACTAAGTATTTCAAATAAAGGATTGTGTGTACACATGCACATACATACATATATAGGTATGTATGCATATATGTATTTATGTACATATTCTCATGCACCGAAGAATAGATGCGTGGTATCTTGACCAGTTTTATTTTATTATGCTCTGCAGTTTTACTTTGCACGCAAGGACGTTCGGGACGGTTACGGTGGCATATATGCGAATAAAAATCCGTAAAGAAATAAACCAAATTATATCATGGCTTATAAAAACCATATATTAAGAAAAATTTATGAAGGTGTTTATCAATTAAGGCAGAAGAACGGTAAAAGTGCAGTTTGGGGCCTGTTTGCTGAAATAAGGAGAGACGATGGAAGTATATTGGAAGGCTTTGTTTACTGCCGTAAGCGCAAGGATTTGCTGAAGTCTAATGGCAAGCAAACAAGTAATCTGTTGCGTCACAAATGTTTTACCACCATTTCTGAGCAGCAAACCGCCAAGAAAAATGTAAGCCAAGAGGACAAAGAATGTGCTGTCAATGCCTGTTCACAGTGGATTATAGAAGATTGCCGCCCTTTTATTGCTGTTGAGGGGTCTGGGCTTGCAAAACTAGCGGAATTTTTTATTAAAATTGGAAAATGTTGATATCCATGACCTACTTCCTAATGCAACCACTATCTCGCGAATGATTTATAAAATGGGTGCGGAAAAGAAACACGAAGTCAAATCTAGTTTGAAAAAAGTTGTCGATGAAGGAAGTGCTTCTGTAACCACGGATCTCTGGACTGATAATTATGTAAAAAGAAATTTTTTGTGTGCAACGCTTAATTTTTTCGACGGTTCCAATTTAAGAAGCATAGTTTTAGGTGTCAAGTCTATGGACTTCGAGAGATCAACTGGAATGAACATTCAAAGCAAATTAATCAGTATATTTTCTCAATTTGTTATTCAAAACCTTGAGTCAATAGTATTTGTTACCGACAGGGGAAGTAATATAAAAAGTGCATTACAAAACTACACAAGAATCAATTGCTCCAATCACATTTTTTTAATGTAGTAAACTCAGCATTTGAAGCTACCGAAGATTTAAAACCTTTAATAGGTGCTTGCAAGAGTCTAGTTAAATATTTCAAAAAATCGAATCTCCAGCATGCGTTACAAACATCATTGAAAAGTCACTGTCCCACACGTTGGAACTCCTACTTGGCAATGCTTAAATCCATTTCCGACAATTGGTCGACTATAGGCGAAATTTTAACAGAAAATAATCAACAAAGTCGCTTGTTTGAGATTAATATAAATATCGTAAAATCTCTAGTAGAGTTGTGCCAGTACTTTGACACAATTTCTAAAAAATTGCAGGGATGCAGTTTCGTGACAATATGTTTTGTACTTTCTTCCATTTTTTGATTAAAAACGATATGCGAAGCAGTTCATTCCGATGTTCCAGCGATAGTCAGCTTTAAACATGACATATCAACATATATCGAAAGCACATGGATTGTTAATCTAAGCATCTACCACAAAGTGGCACTATTTTTATATCCTTCGGCAAAAAATATGAGAGATTTTGATTTTGAGGCTGTGAAGCATTTCTGCATCGAGCAGATATCAAGAAATATACAACTTTACGCGTCGGAAGAAACTGCATCCCCTGCAACTGTATCACTCGTAAATTCGACACTTCTTACGCCACCATCAATTGTAATGTCATCAGCTATGCTCCCTCACACTAATTTTCAAAATTCTTTGACAACTCCAAGCGATCTGCATTTCTTTTTTCCAAATATTTCAAACGTGGGTGCGCCGGAAAGTGTCGGAGATGAGATAGACAGATATTATAATGAACGAATACAAATTAATAATGACTTTGAAGCAATTCAATGGTGGAATCAGCATAACGCTATCTTTCCACGGTTGTCAAAATTTGCACTTAAAATATTATCTATACCTGCAAGTAGTGTGGCGTCGGAACGGGTATTTTCCTTGGCCGGTAATTTGATAACTGACAAAAGAAATCGACTTGATCTTAAAACCGTAGATAATATAATATTCCTGAATTCAATACTTAAAACCAACTAATAAAAAGTTCCTACTGTGCATTGGAACGACAAAGTGATTTTCCACTTGAAATTTTTAATTTGAACTTATTTTTTGTTATTATTTTCATTTCCATGCTTACCGGAAATTCACTATTAGAAGTCCTGGATGAGGTTTAAGGATACAAAAGATAGCTGTAATACCTTTATTTTTTTAGGATAACTTTTTCATTGTCCAAATATCGAAAGCAATATTAATTTAACTGAATTGTAAGAATAAATTATTTTAACGTTTAAATTTTTAATAGTTTTTGCAATCAAGCTTTTTATTCCTCTGGAGGATTATTCATTTCAAGGCTTATAAAATTCCCCACAAACTGGTCTTTAAATATTTTTTATCTCTTGTACGCTAGAAAATTAAAGAAGTCTGTTATTTTTTTATATCAATGAACTGACATGTGATTTTGTTTTAAGAAATTATACTTGTTAGCCATTACAAAAGACTGAAACTTAGTTTTATAAAATATATGAAGATATTACATGAATTATTTAAAAAGTGACGTTTTTACACAAGTTTTTTTTTTTAATTTTTTCCCAAAAATGTAACTACTTTTATTTCTAGAAATTCCCAATGTATTTTTAAGTTAAGTTTTTAATTATATTAATTTCATTCCAAAAAAATATGTACTATCTTTGAGTTTTATAATTTTTCGACCATATTTGTGTGCCATTGAAAATAACAAAATCTGTATTGAAGAAATTAATATTTAAAATACATATTATATATGTTATATATATGTGGTTGGTTTTTTATAATGAAGGAAATAAATAAAAATGAGCGAAGGAAATGTCTACTTCGTTAGATGTGGTCATTGTTGTTTAATCACAAAATCCTTGTTATAAAATATAATAGAAGTTTTTTGTACTTTTTTCTTAGAATACTGCAGTCAACAGAAATCACGAGAAGTATTTGTCATTATTTCTTTTGCTTGAAAAAGTACCTACTTGGCGGTTACTGTAAGTTTTCTTAATAAACGAGCATATTTTTCTTGAGAGCTAATTTAAGAAATTTTGATAGAAGAAAATTTCTTTTTAATTTCTTGAACGTCATTTTATATGAATTTTTCGTTTCTGTTAAGGGCTGTATTTAATGGCCTTGTTCTAAAAAAATAAAGTACCTGTGTTTAAAGCATGGTAGAAAAAAGAAGGTTGTTTCACTTAATGACATTAGCAGCCATGTTAGCCATTTGAATTTTGCTGGGATTTTGACATTTTCATCAAAATCTAGCTACCAGGTTGAAAATTATGATAGTTTTTTTTTCTGAAATGAATTTGATCGACAAAGCAAAAAATAAAATAATTTTGTAAAATAATAAAAACAAAAACGAGTTTCGCATTTGGAAGCTGCAATAATACAATATGCCTCTGCAAGGAAGACGGTACAAAAGTTTTTAAATTTCCAGCGCTTCCTTTTGTGAATTCGGTATTTAAATCTGAAGTTAAAAGAGAACAAAATTAATATGAAAATAAGAAGATGAGAAATATTACATCTTAAGGGGTTTATTGAACTTATTAAATAAAATCTTTTAATAATTTCAACGCAACATACATACATATAGATTAATTTCCAGTTTGGGGTTGGGGTGAGAACGTAAGTCTGTATTAGACTTGTTTGGTTTCGTCTAAGAGGACTAAAATATTTACACCCATTAACTGTGGAAAAACTGCCCATCTCGAAGTTCTCTAATTTATTTTTTAATATTAACAATATGCAGCTTGGACAAATTATGAAGCTTCAAAAACCTTAATATCCATCAAAAAGTAGTTTACTGAAACAACCTCCTTTTTTATCATTGTTTAAACGGCTTTATAAACTGACGTTTTCATACATTTTTCCATTTATGAACCTTTTTTAAAGCTACTTTATTTTTTATGAATATAGTTATAAGTTTTAGGTAAAAATATTTATTAATAGAATAGTAAATATATTACTATTACATTTTATACCGATGCTCGATTAGTCACTACCGCCACAATTTAAGTTGAAACATAAAAAATATAATTACAAAATAAGAAAGTAAAACCGTCCTAAATGTATGCATACATACATAATTACCAGAAAAACTACGATACGAAGAAGTAGTAACTGATTTTACATTCGTGCTGTCCACTTAGGTCAAAGAGTTTAAATTTTAAAAACATAATTCATTTGTATTAAAAATGTTTCAGATTTATACCTAGGGCTTTATAATCAAGCAATTTTTAAACTCTTATTTGCTAAAAAAAGTTCCTTGCACTTAATTTCCATACAACTTTCTTTTCTAGCGTTTGCTTCACAGCGCAACTGCTCAAATGGCGTAAGTGGCTTGCAAGCAAATGAGCTCTTGCGTTTATTCACAAGCCTTTCAGATTCATAATTGTAAGCGAAACGAAGCCAGTGAGCAATATGTATCGCAGCTCATAAGCCAAACACTTGTGATTACTTGCTCAACACAAGCTCACTAGCTCACAAGCCGGCGCTCCCTTCTGCATAACAATAAGTGAGCGGCAGTCACACTTGCTTACTCTCCGTGATTATTTCGCTTGCTTCACACTTAGTTTCTCGCAAGCAGCACAACGTTATATGGTCCATATATTAACTTTTTTAATTATGAAAATTTACAAATTATCTTGTTTGCATTTGAGTGTATAATTTTTTATATCGTACATACATAGAAAACAATTGAAAGTTAGTGGGACCGAGACTATTCAGCCAGCGTTTCCTGGTACTATTTTTGAATATATAGGAACAAAGTTGGAAGTTACCCCTACCTGGCTACGCCCATGGATCAGAGCTTTTGGTTTGTAAAAATATGGGCACCCTTAGTGCTAATATTACTGCGCGTGCACTGTATGTATTGTTGTGTCGTAAACAATTTAACAATCCAACGAACCCGAATGATTTAGGAATTCAGCGATTAATTCACGGATAATCGTTACAATACATACATAAGAAACAGGGGTATAATCCAAACGCAACATGAGAACATACATGGGGGACAGATGAAATAATATTTTAAATATTAAAGGAATTGAAAAAGGAAAAATAAATAACATGGAATGAAATGCAGAAAAAGTACAACGAATCGGTCAAAAACGTCTAATGCCGATGCGAATTCTTAGATGCCGATTAATCGGTCGGACTCTACGCGGGACCGCCCTGCATTTTTGTCGGCAAAAAAGCAAGTGTATAGAAATGAAAAAATTTTCCGACCGGCAACGTTCTTATATGCATTCAAGTGTAGAATATGCCGCTGAATACGATATCAAAATGTAAAAGAGTAGAAAAGTTTTTGAGATATAGCCGAATTTCAGGTTTTTAAGATCAGAAAAAAATTATGGCTTCCACCAAAAAGTTCTAGTGGGTCAGCAATTTTTGATTCTCTTCATAAGTGTGATATGAGATAAGAATTTTAAAAAACTTGTGAATCTAAGAAAAAAGGCCAAAATTTGCATGTTTAAACTCGATTAACTCGACAAAAAATCGTGGTAGAAAAAAATTCGTTTATGCATTGGTTTCCAGTAACGATAGCAACAACGTGGCGTAGTTTTAATACTTGTAAGTGCTGACATAAAGTTTTTCCTGGTACACTTGGTGAATTTTTCCCATAGCTTGAATTGCCTGATGAGAGAAAAATGGCCATGATATCCAAAAATCTTGTCAATTAAATCTAATGGAATTGTTAATGAACTTTAACTTCAACTCTATTGCACGAGCCCTCACGGTTTTCATTTTAAATCGCATGAACTACTTTAATGGCTATTGTTAAAATTTTAAATTAAAAACTTGTCAAGACAAATTCTGTGAGTCTAGGAGAAATTATTTTCTACTTTTTGGTCCACTTATAAAAAGTCGTATTTTAAAAGTATTTTTTTTTTTAAATTTAATTACAGATGTTTTCAAAATGCAACTTTTTTTCGCGAGGCATCTTAGTATTTGAACACATGCAAAACAAATATTTGTTTACTTATTTGTATAGTGGGAAAGTATTTGCTTTATTTTCTATTATTAACTTATGAAAGTGGAGCTAGGACTACAAACAGTCAGTAATAAAATACCGATTTGAGAATGAAGGCTTCAAAACTGATGCTTTCTGAAATCAAGTTACAACGAAATAGCAAATTGGTCAAAAATGGTTTTATGAATTCGAAAATAATTGACAGTGCAAAATATATTACACGCGAGTGGAATGACAACGACGATGTTGAGCTACACGATCAAGTGAGTTGATACTGTAGTACATTAGAATATAAGTACATAAGTATGTGCGTATTTCCGCAGTAAGTAGTAATAGTCCCCTTAGGCCAGTTTTTTAGTGCCAATTTAAACTCAGATCACGTAAACTACGCTCATATTTAACCATATATATAATACTTCTATATCCCAGCAGTACCGAGCTAATGCATTCTCCAATACACTTACAAAATCTATACATATAATAAAATTGTAACAGGTCGATGTCTGTACATTAAAGATATTAAAGAAAAATTAATGTGGGAGGTCTTTATTAGAGCACCAGAAGCCAAATCAACCATTTTTAGAATTTTTGTCTGTCTGTCTGTATGTTTGTTCGCGCATCACTCGAAAACGAATGCATGGATTTGAATGCAGTTTTAACCGATGTATTGCTAAAGGTCCAACTTAAAATATAGGAAGAAAAAAATTAGAGAGTTGCCACCTGTTTGAAAATTGGAGTTTAAGTAAATTGATAAGAAAAAATGAATATTGCAACATGGGCGTCAAAAGAAAGAGGCTGAAGAAAGCTTACAGCCAAAAGTATTTTTTTAGAGTTGCCACCTGTTTGAAAATTTCCATTTAATTTAATTTATAAGATAACTTGAATATTGCAATACGGGTATCAAACTGAAGGGGTTTAGGAAATTTTATTGCCGAAAATATTTTTAGGGAGGGCTGCCACCTGTTTGAATAATTTTATTGTATTAAATTGATGATACATATAATAAAATTGTAACAGGTCGATGTCTGTACCTTATAGATATTAAAGAAAAATTAATATGGTGGGTTTTTATTAAAGCCACAGAAGCCAAATAAACAATTTTTATAATTTTTGAATATCTGCCTGTCTGTATATTTGTACGCACATCAGTCGAAAAAATGGAATTGAATGCAGTTTTCACCGATGTATCGCTAGAGATCTAGATTCCAATATAGAATAAAAAATTAGAGAGTAGCCACCTACGTTTAAAATTTCAGTTTAGGTCAATTGATACGGTAATGTGAACACTGCAATATGGCTGTCAACAGAAAGAAATTTACAAAGGCCTACAGCTGAAAATATCTTTGTGGAAGGTTGCCACCTATTTGAAAACTTTAATTTAATTTAATTGATAGCATAAATTAAATATTGCAATATTGGCATCAAACTAAAGACGATAGGAAATTTTAATCCTGAAAATATTTTTAGGGTATTTGCCAACTGATTGAAAAATTGTATTCATTAAAATTTGTAAAATAAATGAAATATTGCAATACGAATATTAAACTAAAGAGGATTAGGAAGCTTACTTTTGAAAATATTCTTGAAGCGGGTGGCCACTTATTTGAAAACTTTAATTCAGTTAAATTTATAATATAAACTAAACGTTGCCATATGGGTATCAAACGAGAGTACTTGAGAATAATAAAATTGCAACAGGCCGATATCTGTACATAATAGATGTTAAAGAAAAATTAATAGGGGGTTTATTAGATCAACAGAAGCCAAATCTAAAATTTCGGTATGTTTGTCTGTATGTTTGCAAGCGCATCACGCAAAAGCTAATGTATGGAATTAAATGCAGTTTTGCTAGAGCACTAATTGAAAATATAGAATCGATTTTTTTTTTGTTTTAATTTATGGTCGATCATTATTCCTAGGTATTTGAACATATTAACTTTTTTCAGTGCGTCGTTTTTATATTTGGAGTTAGCAACGGACCGTTCTCAAAATTTCACCTTGATATAACCACAAACTTACTTTTTTTTGTTTCTGTGTGGAAGGTTTCGTGGTTGCTGCCAAAAAATTAAGAAATCTGAGACGTCACGTTTTACAATTTCATACAGTTCACTAAACTACTACTTGGTTCATATTTGGCAACACGTTGAAAATAAATATTCTGACCAAAAATTTACTCGGTATGTAGCTCGGGATATTCCTAAAATTCTTATACAGACTAAAATGTAAAAAACCAATATATCTCTAAAACCAATTACGCTGGGGAACTGAAACTTAGCACTGATACATATATTGCAAACGCATTGGGAAAGGGGGCGTAGCTCCTTCCTTCTATACAAACTGAGCTTCTCATATAGCTTATCTCTGGAACTGCTTACGCTTGAAATTCGTCTTGAAATTCTACACAGCGCAAGTATCATTCGATTGGGAACCATTTTCTCCTATATTTCCAAATCCCATTGAACTAATGTAACTTTGTCTTTAATTTTGAGTTAGGTAAAATTTATGTGAAAATTTTAAAGAATTTCTTTAAATGTTTTACAAAGAATGGAGCTTTTCTTTTACGAGTTTCGCTATAAACTGTCCTATCTACATACCTATTTGCATAAAATGATAGCCGTTTTTGTTGTTCGAAATAAACTCAAAAACCACTGAATAGAGTTCCGTCAGATTGTTGGAGGTTATATTACATACATATAAGACTCGATAGGTGGTGCTGGAGTAGAGTTATTTATAAAAATCGTATTTATTAACCCATTTCGTTCAAATTTTAAATGTGAGCTATGTACCTGTATGATGGAAAATTCTTTTGATTAAAATTTACCTGATCAATGCCGCTGGAGTTAAGGTTGAAATTCATAACACGTATTCATTTTATGGTAAGCAATGGTTTTGCAGAAAATGAACGCAATGGATGGCGCTGTAGACGAAATGTATAGAAACCCTGTGTGGTTGGTCTGCTTTGGCACTATGTTTAAGTTATACGAATTTAGTTTTCAGATGTCTAAATGAAGGATGGGGTTAAGTTTTTCTGACGCCCTCATGCACGATCTTGCGGTCTTGCATCTACCCAGAAATCAGTTCATAAATTTTACCACGAATTGTAAAAGTCGTGAATTAACAAGGGAAGATCACCGTAGGTATATCAATTGCTTCATTTGAAAGATACTTAAGAGATCACACGACTCATTTAGCAATGTACCGGAAAACTTTTCATCCTGTGGGACAGCGAGGATTCTTGGCCCTCCTATAACAGAAAACGCACTTCTGTGCTCTTGAGTTTCCTTATAAGAACTTTTATTGGCATACGCATCGCATCAATGTTGTAGTTGCAAGATCATACAAAAAGATTACGCATGCCTGGCAGAGATCTCACAGGTGGAAATAAGACCATCGGTAAAGCTCATGACACCGAAAGGGATTGGTATGCCATATGGTATCACAGCGTTACTATTATTGGTCTATGTGTGAGGAGGATACTGCGCCTTAGTGGTTTCAACTTAAATCAAAAATTTTGACTTTACAGACTTGCATTGGCCAACGCAAAAGCTCTTATTAGGCGCCGCTAAGTAAGCGGGCATTGACTAGTTGTAAATAAAAACCAACACATTTGAATTTTAGCGATATTCATATGGCATTCGTTGTATTATTTAACCCGTTATTTATCGCATAATAATATTTAATTGAAAAGAGGCAACTACATATATGATAACGTAATAGCGAATTTCATGTAAAAGAAAGAGAAAACTGGTCACACCTGCAGCGACTATTCGTTAGATTTGTCCCGAAGCCCTATGCAAAATGATGGAAAGTCTTTGAATTTCTCACACAAACTGTTTGTAGTAATAGGACAGTGATTCCCAAAGTAGTCCAGGTGGACCCCCAGAGGTCCAAAGGAGACTCGACGGGGGTCTACGTTGGCGTTAGAAAAATATGGGGGTCCATGAGTTGTAAGTGGGGGTCCACGAATATCTATCTGGTTTCGATAGTAAGGAACCAAAATCGATAACCTCTTTATTTAATTTTACTTTTTTAGTGGTGTATAGTGCCCCTGACGCACTGTTGCACTTAGCTATAATCAACTTAAGACATAATTTTTATTACTTAAAAATTTTGTAAAGTATTAGACAATTGAACGAGTGCTTAACCTATGCTGTGTTTCAATCCAGTAGTCAAAGTTCAAAAGGGGCATCTGATATTTAAAAAATAATAATTTTGCTGCCTTTCTCCTATGAGGTGATTTCTTAGAGGCTCGTATATAAGGTCGAATGCACTGAAAAATTGAATGGGCGCCGCTAAAAACGTTGAAAGGGACAAGATTATAATTTTGCAGAAATAAGAAAAAAATGTGTAAAATTACGTACATAAATAAGCTCATTTTATTTGGTTTTCTACTTTTTCGGTATAGAAGTATTCCAGAAACTTAATCTTACAGTATAAAATATATATGTACAACGTACATTGAACACTTATATCTTCAAGGTTAAAGAAACTAGTGTTAAGAAAATTTTCGCTTACAACGTTATTGGCGGCGACCATTAAATTTGTCACTTGGAACGCTGGCAAGTGGAGCGCTCAAATATTTGCGGACCAGATCTGTCAATTTGTCGTATTTTAGTTTAGTTTTCCACCAATCGAGAAGATTTTCACCGAGATAAGCTTATTTCTTATTAAGATAAGCCTCCATATTCTACATCCGAGCCTTCGCTTTCGCTGGAGGAATCTAAAATTATTTCTAGGTTGCTTATAAGACTTAGTAGTACTTGTTGAAGACCCATCAATTTGCTTGATATACTACTTAACCGTTTAGCGCCTGAAGCTAAAAGCCGGTTATTGTCCGCACCCTGGTTAGACAGACTTTGAGCCATTTCAACAATATTAGAGTGGACTCTCTGCCCATGTACACATCCGTATTCGCAAAACATTCGTATCATTTGATGCGAATTTCGAATGCACATGTGTAAAATGATGCGAATCATTCGCATAACGAATGCGAATTCAAATATTCGCAACATACCTGCTCTGTACTGTAATATTTTTGGACAGTACTAGCTCTTACGGCCAATATAGTATTACATATATGTATTTCACAGATTTGATTTTCTAATCTTATTTTAAACCAGCAAGCTCCAGCGCTGTGGACGGACTTCGAAAAAATGTATAGTGGTAGATTTTGCATACAAAAATTGGTAGAAGTTGGTAGATTTTTTTTAAGGAAACATTAGTTGATAGTTTTTTTTTACTCATACAGGATAAATGAAGGCGAATTCAAGTAAGGTGGTGTTAGAAGAGTAGCTGGATTTTCGCCTCTGTCATTCTTAATATTAAAAATTATATATTTGTTATAATTCTAAATGTCATTAAAATTTGTTAGTGAAATTTTTGTTTTTGAACTTCCGCCTTATATAAATTCGCTTTAGAATAAATTTTATTTTTTTATAAAACAACAAAAAATGTATTTCCAGCGAATAAAACATTCAACAAAAAATTTATATGTACATAAATAAAACTGGCCCCAATCATGGCATCCGTGATCTAATGAAATAAAAGTTTATTTATTTTTTTTTTACAGTCTGTTAAACTTATATTGCAACAAAGATTTAACCTTCTTATAATTAGATTTAGATTTAAAATGTAAATATTAAATATTAAATACAAAATACAAAATGCTCTACGGAAATTTTTAAATAACATTATTTCTTTATCACTGAAATTATTTTATGTCAATATAAACGCATGCAATTTTCTGGAAGTTATGTAGACGGTTGGAAAGGCCGAGTTTCCAATCCGCGCTATTCTTTTTGGGTTACTCCATTTATTGATATCTCCTGGGTGGTCGAAAAGGCCGAGTTTCCGATCCACCCAGTCGCGCTTTCGTGACGGTTGGAAAGGCCTAGTTTCCAATGCGTTCCATAACTCGCAAGAAGTTGCAATGATTTACAGGAATTTACCTGAAAGCGTTCCCGTACTCGTACTGGCAAAGTACGGGAAACATGGGAGAGTAAAATATGTCTTCTCTTTGTCAGATGCTGTAAGATTTTGAACGAAGAATTTTTACTGGAAAAATCTGGAAAAGTGTCAAACCATCAATGTTGTCAAAACTTATTGAAGGTTGAATAAGCAAAAGCAAAAGTATATCTGCATTTTCGCCTTATTAAATATATCGTAGCGAATAAATATCAAGTTTTGGAAGTGTTTTTGTTAATTTTACTGTATATTTTTGTATAACTTGGCAAATCGCCAAATGATAAAAAACAGCTGTGCAAACAAAAAATTGCGTCTACGGTGTGGTTCAGAGTTTTACCAGTTTTTAGCCGAAAATCGTTCCTGTACCTTTTGGTTTTTCTCTCTTTCTCTGAAAGCAATTTCGCTTTTTGACAGTTTTTTCAAGTTTTAACCAGAAAAGTTGAGGCACGAAACTAAAATGACAGCTGTTTTCTCTCAAGTACAATACAAATTGAAAAAGCGGACTCAATACCAAATGAAGTAATCTCAAAAAGAAATTTCGATTCAAATGTGATTCGATCACGGATGCCTTGATTCAGGCCCTGTACTACATATATTAAAACAATCAATAACTTTGCATTTCAAGATTGTTTGATTTAAATTAGTTTTGAAATACTTGAAGTTTGCATTCCCTTCGTTTCAAAATTGGAAACGAAAGACATTTCCATAAACAGCCGATAGAGATGCAATTTCACTTTATAATTGATTATTGCGTTCATTTAAATCTCTTTGCTTTCTTTCCGGAAAATATTGGTAGATTTTTAGCCTTTATTGGTAAAAATTGAGGAAAATAAAATACAGCTAAAAAGTTGGCAGATCTACCAATAAAGTGTAGAGTCTCCAAACTATCCAAAGTAGATAGTCACAACCATCGATAGTGTCGACATTTGGCGTATTGCGAATATGAGATCTATCGTGGATTAGGCAGATCTGAAGCNATTGGTAAAAATTGAGGAAAATAAAATACAGCTAAAAAGTTGGCAGATCTACCAATAAAGTGGTAGAGTCTCCAAACTATCCAAAGTAGATAGTCACAACCATCGATAGTGTCGACATTTGGCGTATTGCGAATATGAGATCTATCGTGGATTAGGCAGATCTGAAGCCACACTGGTAAGGCGCAATCAGTTCGTTGACGGTGGGCTTCAATCATTCACACAACACGATCGATAAAATTGTTAGATTGGGCTGAGCCCACTTGAATTCCAGTTGTTGGACATGCTCTTTATCAGCTCCTCGCCATCGTACTTGAATAGCTCGACTAGCAGGCCGTCAGCTCCAGCAGCTTTGTTATTTTTCATCAGCAAAGGAGTCTTGAAACATTCCGTAACGCGTGTTTTTCCTGTCGGCTAGCATTTCAAGCTCTTCGCCCTCGCGAATTTCGACCTCTCTCTTCTATTGCGGCAAATACGTCTAGCTTCCCTCTTCAGTTCCATATAACGGTTACACATAGCTTGAGTAGCGCTCGATCGCAGCGTAGCCCTGTAGGCTGCACCTTTTTTCTCTACAGCTTCTTGACACTCCTCATCGTACCAGGCTTGGCTGCAACAATATGGTGGTGCGAGTCGATGGTTGGCACCCGATCGATTTGGTTTCTCGTTTTTCGATCTGGATCTTTTTACGCTAAAACCCAGTACTACATACCACCATGTATCGGGTCCCAGCGAAGTCGATCAACCTCAGCTCGTCATCGAACGTTTCGTCATGGAGGATGAATTTTGCGATAGTGGCGCCAAAATCCCTTCTTTGCCTACCCTGGCATTGAAGTCGCCAAGCACGTGTTTTATATCGGGACGAGGGCAGCGCTCATAAAATAGATCCTTGGCTGCCTCGTCCTTTTTTCCATCGGGGCATTGGCCAATTTGAGCGAGATGTTGAAGAATCTCGCTTTGCGCTCCTTTACGTGGCAACTGTAGTAGACGTCGCAAGGCTCGACGCTTACCTTACCTTGCCCCTTCCATCGCATTTCATGGATGGCGGTAATGTAAAGCTTTATTTTCCCGAGGACATCAACGAGCTGGGAAGAGAGGTGACAGGTAACAAGATCAACGGAAATAAAGTCAATTGTCAAATTTTGTTCTTACAATAAACATTGCCCCGTAAGTGTTGTTTTTTAATAGATGAAAAAGGTTATTGCCAAATCCCCAGTGTTGTGATATTAATCCACACACAATCATGAACTACCACCAAATGATTTTATTAAAAAAATTTTAATTACGAATATGTAAAAACACGATGCGAAAAACTAAACGCCTGCGCACAACTTGCATAACTTGCAAAACATGTTTCGTTTCCACAAAAATAAAGCGAACACCATTAAAGAAACAGTCCATGTCCCAAAACCCCGGAGGAACACTGAAAGAATTCTGTGTTGTAAATTAGCATATTTTGAACGAATTCGGAATGTCTAAGGTGGAAAAGAAACCAACCTTTCTATAAGGAAACATGTATAGAAAAATAATTTTCTTACACTGTATTCATGTCCCCGCCAGCAATTTAAGGCGACATCATTTAAAAGCAGCTAAGGAGAACGACGACACTATTTATTAGATGGCACATTCAACGAGCCAATGTGCCAAAATGCGGGTATAAACAATTATTGATTATTTAATATCGGAACCGGGATCATATAAGTTAATTGATTGGTTTTCACACACTTTTAAAACACAAATTATATGCTTTTTTACTGCAGATAAGTTGTTGACCCAAAACACAGCAGAAATCTTCCAATCAGGGCTGCCAACTATCCTTAGTTATGAGGTGCCATATTGAGGATAAAAAAGCGCGAAAATGTGCCAAATAGAAAAGTAAAAGTGCCAAAAAATTGTCATTCCTTTTAATCATTCACATTTAGCAATAAAATAAAGCTACATCATCCAAACAAAAGTGCAATGATAAAATAAGATAAACCATTTGAATAGCCTTTATAAACTAGAAAATTTTAGTTGAGAAAAAGAAGGGCACGCAAAGGATTTCACAACAATGTTTTTGTTTGTTTGTTATTTTTTTTTACAAAAGTGCCATTTTGGCACTTTGTGCCAAATTGAAAAATTAAGTTCCATTTGAAGTAAAATAGGGACAAATGGCACGGTTTGAGCNGAATTTTAAGTAAAATAGGGACAAATGGCACGGTTTGAGCCAAGTTGGCATCCCTGCTTCCAATAACTTACAAATATAAAAATGTGAAATACCGAGGGCTTGAATTCATTAATACCCTCTATCTTCAATTTGCACAAAAACTAATTTGTGATTTTAGAAACCATCTGGGACTTAATATCTGTCGTTATATAAGGTAGCATTAATATCACTGATGACAGTTAAAGCTTAGGTGGATTTTTATCAGAATCTCATCTTTGTGAAAAGTGTGCAGATAGAGGGTATTGTTGAATATAAGCCCTCGATGTTTAAAATATATAAAAACTTTATTTCAACGTATACAAAAAAAAAATCTACCTGCTTTCCAGCACGGCGGGAGACGGGGAAGGGGGGTCGCGGGGCCGCGGCGTAGCGTGACGTGGTGTGCGCGCCGGTCGCGCGGGATACGCGGTGTGTGGCGCGCTGACGCGGGCCTCCGCGAAGCTGAGCAAATGTTATGTTTGAAAGAGAAATAATGTCAATCGATTTTATTTCGTTTTTAAAAAGGTGCGAAATAAAGTCAATTGACATTATTTCCGTTGATCTTTGTACCTGTCACCGGCAGAGACACCCAGGTGCATACCCTCAATCCCAGTCCTTTTAACGTTTGCCGTGATCGTCATCAAAAGAAGGGGATATCATCCGAGGCATGGTTTTTTTCTTCATTGGGTAGGGTTTTAACGTGCAGGGACCCAAACCGAGCGCAAGCGGGGTTTTACGTTTTCCCGCATTAGCTCCCTCCCAAACGGGTGTTTGGTCTCTACCCAGGGGATACGCGAATATAAATATCCGGACAAAGTGATTTTAACCGTAAGCAAACGAATCACTTCTGGCCACTCCCAGGTGAATGGTAAAAGCTTTGCAGTACTGGGAAATGTACCTAGTGGTCAAATACGAATATCTCAACTAAACTGTGATGTAGTTTTTAAATTCTTAGCTCTACATACCTGTATACCAAATGACCTAGAGACAAAGTAATAAAAGATTGAACTGTAAACTTCTCTATTAGTTTACCGTTCAATCCATTTTCGCTCATTGTCGACTACACCCAGGATTTTACCCTTCTTAAATATAATTAGTTTGAAGTTAGCGAGAATAACTTGAAACAGAACCGGATGATCCACATATTAACTTTTTTAATTATGAAAATTTACAAATTATTTTGTTAGCATTTGAGTGTATTATTTTTTATATAGTACATACATAGGAAAACAATTGAAAGTTAGTGGGACCGAGACTATTAAGCCAGCATTTCCTGGTACTATTTTGGAATATATAGGAAAAAATTTGGGAGTTACCCCTACCTGGCTACGCCCATGGATCAGAGGTTTTGGTTTGTAAAAATATGGGCACCCTTAGTGTTAATATTACTGCGCGTGCACTGTATGTATTGTTGTGTCGTAAACAATTTAACAATCCAAGAACCCGAATGATTTAGGAATTCAGCGATTAATTCACGGATAGTCGTTACAATACATACATAAGAAACAGGGGTATAATCAAAACGCAACATGAGAACTTACATGGGGGACAGATGAAATAATATTTTAAATATTAAAGGAATTGAAAAAGAAAAAATAAATAACATGGAACGAAATCCAGAAAAAGTACAACGAATCGGTCAAACACGGCTGATGCCGATGCGAATTCTTAGATGCCGATTAATCGGTCGGCCTCTACGCGGGACCACCTTGCATTTTTGTCGGCAAAAAAGCAAGTGTATAGAGATGAAAACATTTTCCGACCGGCGACGTTTTTATATGCAATCTAATGTAGAATATGCCGCTGAATTCGAAATCAAAATGTAAAAGAGTATAAAAGTTTTTGAGATATAGCCGAATTTCGGGATTTTAAGATCAGAAAAAAATTAAGTGCTGACATAAAGATTTTCTTGGTACACTTGGAGAATTTTTCCCATAGCTTGAATTGCCTGATGAGAGAAAAGTGGCCATGATATCCAAAATTCTTGTCCATTAAATCTAATGGAATTGTTAATGAACTTTAACTTCAACTCTATTGCACGAGCCGTCACGGTTTTCATTTTAAATCGCGTGAACTACTTTAATGGCTATTGTTAAAATTTTAAATTAAAAACTTGTCAAGACAAATTCTGTGAGTCTAGGGAAAATTATTTTCTACTTTTTGGTCCACTTATAAAAAGTCGTATTTTAAAAGTAATTTTTTTTTTTTATATATTGAATTACAGATGTTTTCAAAATGCAACTTTTTTTCGCGGTGCATCTTAGTGTTTGAACACATGCAAAACAAATATTTGTTTACTTATTTGTATAGGGGGAAAGTATTTGCTTTATTTTCTATTGTTAACTTATGAAAGTGGAGCTAGGACTACAAACAGTCAGTAATAAAATACCGATTTGAGAATGAGGGCTTCAAAACTGCTGCTTTCTGAAATCAAGTTACAACGAAATAGCGAATTGGTCAAAAATGGGTTTATAAATTCGAAAATAAGTGACAGTGCAAAATATATTACACGCGAGTGGAATGACAACGACGATGTTGAGCTACACGATCAAGTGAGTTGATACTGTAGTACATTAGAATATAAGTACATAAGTATGTGCGTATTTCCGCACTAAGTAGTCATAGTCCCCTAGGCCAGTTTTTTAGTGCCAATTTAAACTCAGATCACGTAAACTACGCTCATATTTAACCATATATGTAGTACTTCTATATCCCTGCAGTACCGACCTAAGGCATTCTCCAATACACTTACAAAATTGTAAATAAAAACCAACACATTTGAATTTTAGCGATATTCATATGGCATTCTTTGTATTATTTAACCCGTTATTTATCGCATAATAATATTTAATTGAAAAGAGAACTACATATATGATAACGTAATAACGAATTTCATGTAAAAGAAAGAGAAAACTGGTCACACCTGGAGCGACTATCCTTAGATTTGTCCCGAAGCCCTATGCAAAATGATGGAAAGTTTTTGAATTTCTCACACAAACTGTTTGTAGTAATAGACCAGTGATTCCCAAAGTAGTCCAGGTGGACCCCCAGAGGTCCACAGGGGACTTGACGGGGGTCTACGTTGGCGTGAGAAAAATATGGGGGTCCATGAGTTGTAAGTGGGGGTCCACGAATATTTATCTGGTTTCGATAGTAAGGAACCAAAATCGATAACCTCTTTATTTAATTTTATTTTTTTTAGTGGTGTATAGCGCCCCTGACGCACTGCTGCACTTACCGTTACTTTGTGGTTTCATACGTGGGAAAGGCTTAAAGGCCACCTGCAGTAATGCACAAAATCGCTAGTATGTGATATTTTCAATACGAGCGTCGCATAACCTGTCGCAAGCGAATTGCCTAACAATCGGTGATGCATGGAATCACCAGCACCAGTCACCAGCAAAACTCCAGCAGAACAACACTTACATATGTGTTACTTTTCTTTTGTACGTGGTTATTGTTATATCTGTAGTGGGGATATTTCGAATGTTATATTTTTCACATTGCCAAATTTTCGGAATGCGAATGTGCTAATGCGAATGATAGGAATAACATTAAAAAAGCTATAATCAACTTAAGTCATAATTTTTATTACTTAAAAATTTTGTAAAGTATTAGACAATTGAACGAGATCTTACCCTATGCTGTGTTTCAATCCAGTAGTCAAAGTTCAAAAGGGGCATCTTATATTTAAAAAATAATAATTTTGCTGCCTTTCTCCTATGAGGTGATTTCTTAGAGGCTCGTATATAAGGTCGAATGCACTGAAAAATTGAATGGGCGCTGCTAATAACGTTGAACGCGACAAGATTATAATTTTGCAGAAATAAAAAAAAAATGTGTAAAATTACGCACATATAAGCTCATTTTATTTGGTTTTTTACTTTTTCGGTATAGAAGTATTCCAGAAACATAATCTTACAGTATAAAATATATATGTACAACGTACATTGAACATTTATATCTTCAAGGTTAAAGAAACTAGTGTTAAGAAAATTTTCGCTTACAACGTTATTGGCGGCGACCATTAAATTGCTCACTTGGAACGCTGGCAAGTGGAGCGCTCAAATATTTGCGGACCAGATCTGTCAATTTGTCGTATTTTAGTTTAGTTTTCCACCAATCGAGAAGATTTTCACCGAGATAAGCTTGTTTTTTATTAAGATAAGCCTCCATATTATACGGCTTTGCATTTCAAGATTGTTTGATTAAAATTAGTTTTGAAATACTTGAAGTTTGCATTCCGTTCGTTTCAAAATTGTAAACGAAAGATATTTTCATAAACAGCTGATTGAGATGCACTTTTAAATTGATTATTTCGTTCATTTAAATCTCTTTGCTTTCTTTACGGAAAATATTGGTAGATTTTTAGCCTTTCTTGGTAAAAATTGAGGAAAATAAAATACAGCTAAAAAGTTGGCAGATCCACCAATAAAGTGGTAGAGTCTTGGCCATCGATAATATCCAAAGTAGATAGTCACAACCATCGATAGTGTCGACACTTGGCGTATTGCGAATTTGAGATCTATCGTGGATTAGGCAGATCTGATGCCACACTGGTAAGGCGCAATCAGTTCGTTGACGGTGGGCTTCAATCATTCACACAACACGATCGATAAAATAGTTAGATTGGGCTGAGCCCACTTGAATTCCAGTCGTTGGACATGCTCTTTATCAGCTCCTCGCCATCGTACTTGAATAGCTCGACTAGCAGGCCGTCAGCTCCTGCAGCTTTGCTATTTTTCATCAGCAAAGGAGTCTTGAAACATTCCGTAAGGCGTGTTTTTCCTGTCGGCCAGCATTTCAAGCTCTTCGCCCTCGCGAATTTCTACCTCTCTCCGCTTATTGCGGCAAATACGTCTAGCTCCCCTCTTCAGTTCAATATAACGGTTACACATAGCTTGAGTAGCGCTCGATCGCAGCGTAGCTTCTTGACACTCCTTATCGTACCAGGCTTGGCTGCAACAATATGGTGGTGCGAGTCGATGGTTGACACCCGATCGATTTGGTTTCTCGTTTTTCGATCTGGATCTTTTTACGCTAAAACCCAGTACTACATACTACCATGTATCGGGTCCCGGCGAAGTCGATCAACCTCAGCTCGTCATCGGACATTTCGTCATGGAGGATGAATTTTCCGATAGTGGCGCCAAAATCCCTTCTTTGCCTGCCTTGGCATTGAAGTCGCCAAGCACGTGTTTTATATCGGGACGAGGGCAGCGCTCATAACCCCGGAGGAACACTGAAAGAATTCTGTGTTGTAAATTAGCATATTTTGAACGATTTCAGAATGTCTAAGGTGGAAAAGAAACCAACATTTCTATAAGGAAACAATTATAGAAAACGAATTTTCTTACACTGTATTCATGTCCCCGCCAGCAATTTAAGGCGACATCATTTAAAAGCAGCTAAGGAGAACGACGACACTATTTATTAGATGGCACATTCAACGAGCCAATGTGCCAAAATGCGGGTATAAACAATTATTGATTATTTAATATCGGAACCGGGATCATATAAGTTAATTGATTGGTTTTCACACACTTTTAAAACACAAATTATACGCTTTTTTACTGCAGACAAGTTGTTGACCCAAAACACAGCAGAAATCTTCCTATCAGGGCTGCAAACTATCCTTAGTTATGAGGTGCCATATTTAGGATAAAAAAGCGCGAAAATGTGCCAAATGGAAAAGTAAAAGTGCCAAAAAATTGTCATATATTTTAATCATTCACATTTAGCAATAAAATAAAGCTACATCATCCAAACAAAAGTGCAATGATAAAATAAGATAAACCATTTGAATAGCCTTTATAAA